>NC_135783.1:219534471-219579471 GCF_051106095.1 Pogona vitticeps | reverse complement strand
TGCGAGTAAGACCCAGAGTGTGAGAAGCGTTTGCCACATTTATCACACTGGTATGGCTTCTCGCCCGAGTGCAGTCGCGAATGCTCAATAAGGTGATGCTTGTGTTTAAATGCTTTTTTGCAGATCTGACACTGATGTGGTCTTTTTCCTATGAGAAAGCATATTTTGAAAGAGAGATGGTTACACTACAAAACATACTTTAAAAAAAAATCAAAGTAGTATAACTTTTATTTGTATACCCCCTTTTCTATAAAGTCCATTTTATTTGTGGCTTTGTGGTCATACCATTCCTACAGCCCAAACACTTTTTGGTGGGTAGCTGAGTGGTTTGCAAGTTTAATGTATTTTCCCCTGGATCCTTTTTAAGGAGAAAGAAGGGGTAAAAATATTTCAAATAAATAAATAAATAAAAGAGTTATAGCAGGACTGGATGCCCCAATTTTGTTTTGGAGGATTGGGTTTGAGGAATACCCTTTGGCCACACACCATGCAAAATCTGCCACACTAGAAATTCACCAGGGACAGCAAATCCTATTTTTCAGTAATTTTTTTCCCTCCAGGGTAGGAGGACATCAGAGGGCTCCCCTAGGGAGTTGTATCTTGCCTGTTGCTAGATTAGAGAAGTTTAAAGCAAGACAAGTGGAAATTGAGGAAGCAGTCTGGGGTATGTCGGCAGGCAACATGCCATTTCCAGTCATGCACAGAGTGAGACAAGAATGTACTGTACTCTTGTTCCAAGGAAGAAAGCATTCCGCTTCTTGTAAAAATGCAGTATTTCAATGTGGGAATGGGAACGCATGATATTTCGTTTGTAAAAAAGAAAACTTGTGAAACAGTGGGCTACTAGTGTAACAGAACAGGGCACACAGTACTTTTGTTTTCTGTTTATAATGGGCTTCCCGAGGCTCCTCTGGTACACAATCATATATTAAAGACATAAAACTAAAATGTAAAAGATATATATTCAATATATTCACATGGCACAGAACAGGAAAGAGGAAGGTGTTCACTTTGGCACAGGCACTAGGCAATAAAATGCCTATGAAATTCTGAGAGCCCCTAAAGAAACATTAGCCAAAATCCTGCTGCATATTTACATGCAAAAGCAATTGTAGAAATTGCTGTGGCTAATGGAGAAGATGCCAGACGTGTACTAGACATGTTCCAGGTGTGTGAAGGGTTCCACAACTGACAGGCAACCAGCATCTACTCAATTAGTCTTGGTTACTACTGCTATTGTTCTTGCACTCGTGTAAATATCCAGTAGGTTTCTGGCCAAAAAAATGTGGTGTCTCAATGGAAAACTGGTTGTGTTGGGGAGCAGCTGATGCCTGCCATTAAAGCATGGCAAATCTCCTATTTATTTACAGTTCTACAAACCCTCTTGCATGCATTTGGAATCTCTTGTTTGTCCTTTATTGAATTAAGGGCATCTGACCATAAACAAAGTCATGGTAACTTAATGATTCACTTTTCCTATTTCTGTTCCATCATGCAGCTCATGATTCCAGGGGTTTCTCCACACCTCACATCAAGAAAATTATTAAACCATAACAATATCAGCTTTCACAAGCTTTTAAATGTTAAACCTCAAATAACCTCTGAAAGTCCTTATAAGTCCCAAAGATCTCCAAATCATAGAACAGCTACATCTACATTAACATTACTGTATAAATATTTTCAATTATTGTCTAAATCAAGATTTTTGGATAGGGAGAAAGAAGTGGGTGTTCCTAGTTGTCACAGATAACTGGAAGACATGAATCCTTTTCAACAGGATATGCATATATCCACCATGGCTGTGTACATAATAACCCTGCCAAAGGAAGCTGAAAGGCTGTCCAATCAACTACTTGGTCAGGAAGCCAAGCTGAGAAGCTCCATCACCCACCACTAGCCCCAATTCTGAACAGCCAGGGATTTTTATTTAAAAGCACTGAAAGCATCCACCAATGTAATGTGGCCCTGTTTACTGAAGGCAAATCCCAAAACAATGCAATGTGTTGCAAGTTACTAGTTTCTGGAGGTCCACAAGAGTTCTGGAACAGTATGTTGCCTGCCACTTCTCTCAGAATTTTACCTAGCCTTGTAATCATATTTCCCTTCCTCAGATGAAGTGGCAACCTTTCTACCTCAACAATTCACCAAGTGTTTCTGAACTGGTGCTACTGAGTCCTGACAGACAGAAACAGCTGATCAGTGAGGTTCCCCTGGAATTTTGGGGGTGAGTCTACCCCTCTTCACCATCCACATGCCCTCTTTGCAGATGCTGACAATGCAATAGCAGGAAGCAAATGATGGAGATGACTCCATAGAGTGAACTGAGGACACAGACACTTCTGCAAACACATGTGCTTGGGTCTCTCTCGACAGAAGTTGCAGTCCCAGTTCCCAGATAAGTAAGGATAATTTCTGGAGTGCTATGGCAAGCACAAAGAAAAATTCTGAGAGATACGAGATGAGTCTATCCTTGAAAAGCCTTTCAACCCCACGAGGCAGTCTAGTTTAGCCTTGTCCAACCTGGTATTCCCTAGACTTTAGGATACAACACCCATCAGCTTCAACAGACATGATCAATGGTCAGAGAGAGGCAGGAGCGAGAGCTTAAAACATCTAGAAAGCATGAAGAAGGGCAAGATTGGTGAAGTGTCTCTAATGAAACATTAAGTTGGACACAAAGCAGTATGTTCTTTGGAGCACTTTGAACAACACACAAAAAGGGATTGACTCAATAAACAAATTAATTACTGATATGAAAAAAGACACAGGATAATGTGAATTGGACCTTTGTTGAATTATATAGGGGCAAAAATATTTCCTCACTTACCACATGCACAGTAACTAATTGTGAGGACAGAAAGAACTATAATTCTAAGAATTCAGGGTTGAAGTCCTTACTCAGGAAAAATTCCCATTAACTTTGGTGAAAGAAAGATTTAGTTCCCTATCAGCAACTACTGAAATATGCTACGTGAGCAGAATTGTTGCTAGGCAGTACTTTGGGGAAAAGTTTTCTGTGAGTTGTCAGACATTCACTGAAAGCTGAAGTTCTCTTCAGCTGCAGGACACCGCATTCCCTTTGTTATTTCAAGCCGTTTCAGCTCCAAAGTATGAAATTTGATAACAGTACCAAGCCTAAACACATCTGGTTGATTTGAGGCCACAAATAGCCCTGGAATGCCTTCGACACCTTCCATAACTGCCATACTTTGAAGCTTTGTTCTAAAATAGAGCAGGCCCTTCCTTCCAAAGGTTTTCAGCACAATGGGACTGGCCAAACGTCTGCAATGCTATAGTGCAGCAGCTATATACAGCATGTTGTGCGCGGACTGGAATGCACTTTTCTAGGAAACAATAACATCTTATAAAGGCAAAAAACCCCCACACTGAATAGAACGTAACCCTATATGAATGCTATAGGTGCTGTAATAAAACAGGTGCTGTAGTATAACGAGCTACAGTATGTGTAAATGCCAAGTGTAAGCATCTTCATATGCTTAAGGAGACACCTTTCTTCAGAGAAGCTCATCGGTACTTTAGCCACCAGCTACTGCACAAGAACTAAAGCACTTTTTCTCAAAATATGACTACCCTCCACTTCACTGTTCCTCTTAGGTCCATCCCTGCAAAGTGCTCAAATGTGCTTTCCCTTCATAAAGTGTGCTGCTTTACCTTTACTCAGTTTATATTCCGCAGGGAGATTGTACAGCATGTATGTACGTACGCATTTATGATATTTTTACACTACCCAGCAGTGAACAGGCACTCTCTGGGCAGTTTACCAATGACCCAGGACATCATACAGTAAGATCCTTTATGGAGAGAATTGCTACCCACTACTTATTGTAGTTTACTTCTTCCATGAGCCTCTCTTAGGACCTAATCCACCAATCATCACAAGCTCCTGGAGATGTTTTATATATACTTGTGAAATGGTTGTATTGGATTGGCTGCACCTGGTGTCCATGCACTGACCATTGTGACTATAGTGCATGCTCTGGGATGTTTGCAGATTCAGACCACCCATTCTATATACTGCATATATAGCATGCACATATAGCATGGTTTGCGCCGATGCACATACTAGCACAGTCCCTGATGAAGATGTGGTATCTAATGTTTGCACATGTGGTGCATGTTAAGTGGATGGCACTGGTGGGCATAATCACAGTTCTCCCCCCCCCATGAGTATGTAAGAATGTCACCATAGGTCTTCAGGCTAGTGGCAGCACAGGAAGGGGGGGGGGAATCAGCTTCCGATAGTGTCGGTTCATAAGCAAGGCAGCCTTTTCAGTGGTATACAAGTGGAGTGTGTGGGATTTGGTTTCAACTGGCCAACAAAAAATACTCCTAAAAATGAGCTGGCAATGGCTGGCCAGACTCTAATCTTGGCTGAATTCAGCATGTGTGTGTATGGGCACTTTTAAATGACTGTCTCAGCACAGGCCTAGTGTAGTGGCTTGCCAGCCAGCCCAGCATCATCCTCTGCCCCATAGCTGCTATGAATTAAGATACAACCTCACTGTGTAGAAATGGGAGCAAAGAGGTCACCCAGAGGCAAATCCAAGTTCATATTCTGAAGGCCAAGTCTATTTCTAAAAAGTCTGGTTCTTTGAACTTCCCTGAAAAGTCACACTTGAATGGATGGCAAGACTCTCAAGTGCCCACTCTGCAGCCATTACTAGACTGAGGCACAGATAGCAAACAAACAATAAGCTACTGCTTGCGTAATTCAGCTCTGTGTTAATACAAATGCATATAGCAAAGATCAACAATACATGTTTAGCAGCATTGCTCCGAGCTCCGGGACATACTTGTGGGAAGAAGGGGTATACATGAAGAGAGATGGATGCTGTCTCATCCCTGGACTATATGAATTCTCCTTTGAATCCACTTCTATAGTAACAGTGAGATTTAGCATTTCATGGCACATTTTGAAATATTCAAAATGTTTCGCATATATTACCGCAGAGGTGATCTTGATGCCATCCTTGTAAGGTAAGCATATATTACCTCCATATTGCACGGGAGACTGAGACCTATTAGAGCCAGTAAATGCATTCAGGGATGAGGCAACAGCTCAACTAGGAAGTGTCTGGCTCAGAGTGCGTTCTTTGCTACCACATTACAACAGATAATTTTACTGGTGTGTAGAAAATATATAGCTTATGCAGGAGAACCTTTGGGAGTAAGATTACACTGATGCTAGGCTGGTGCAATAGAGAGAATATGATGTTTTAACCTGCATTGTACTTTAATTATGACAGCCCTAGTCTGCTCATATTATTTTTAGAATATTTTATTTCATTTTTTATATTATTTGTATATATGTTTTTTTACACAACTGGAGTCATTTGATAAAAAGACATGATGAGAAAAAATCACCAAGACATGGTTCTTCACACCAATATCTAGTTTCTAGTGGTACCATTTTCAGAAGTTCTGAAGAGTATTTTAATTTCTTAGATTAAATTTTTTTCTTTTTATTGGTTTATGCATTTTGCATTGGCTTTAAAATATGTTTTTGTGGCAATTATCCTCTTGTGGAGTCGGTGCAGTGAGGATGACCTCACCAGCACTCACTGATTGCTGTAGCTAATAAAAGAGTTCTTTTTCTGTGAGGCGGGGAGGGTGTGACTTGCTTGTAATGAGACAAAGATGCACATACTGCAAAACTGAAAAAGGAACTCTTTTAATTAGTGGCAATTTGCTAGTGCAGATGACAACATTCCCAGCAGAGCTCCACAAGAGGATAGAGGCCTGTGTTTCAACTACAGTAGTACCTCAGTTTACAAACACGTCGGTTAACGTAATTTTCGGTTTACGAACAGAAATACATTTTATGGGTTTTTTCTGGGTGTTTTTGGTTTGTGAAGAAAGTTTCCCCAGGATGCATTGTGCCTGGAGGGTTGTAGCGCCGACCCTGTTCCTATGGCAATCCACGTTTTGATTTACGAATTTTTTCGCTTTACGTAATGTCCCGTAGAATGCATTAAATTCGTAAACCAAGGTACTATTGTATATTTGTTATATCTGAATATTATTACAGTTCAGCACTTTGAGTTCCATTTTGTGACAGAAAGGCCGGAACTAAATTAAATAAGTAAAAAAAATAAATAAATACGTTACTCATCTCAAATGTTTTGATGAAGGTTTTATGGCTGATTAAAGTTCACTTACAAAACCTGACTGAAGTAACAGTTAATAAGGCTGACCTTTTTTGTTTTTTATTTGTGTTGCAACTGGGACAAAGGCATATAGAAATACATTGGGGTAGTTCTATTTTCCTTATCAAGGTGTGACCCTGCCATCAGACAATCGGAAAGCTTGTATGTAGCAGACAACCCGATCTCCATTCTATGAGATCACCCCCGTGATTTGTGAGAGAGTGATGATCATACACTTTTGACATATACTGAAAGTGAAAATTTTAATCCTAGTTTTCTTCCAAACATTTAGTTGATTAAGTTGCTTCAAGCGTTGTCTTATGGAGCCTGCTCATTTAATATTGTCATATATTAATGATAGCATTTCATTTGTTGCCAATCACTGCAGGGTTTATATAATGGAAAGCAGTATACAAATATTTTCGATAAAGGAAGAAATCAATAAAGAATCCTCATGCTGCCTGCAGTTCTATATCTGGCCAACACAATGTATCTCAGTTTTGTTGAAGTAGCAGGTGATAATGATGAGAAACCCTGGGTGTATGATAAGAAGAATGACCTGTACTCCCATACACAGCAGGAGAACCAGTCATGTTAATTGAGCTCAGGTAGACTCCCTAAGATGGCGAAAGAGCAAAAGAGTGTGCATGTTATTTAATTTTTTGTCAGAAAATGAAATGTTATAAAATACTGGAAACCCCTCTTTGACTCTGAAAGCAAAGTAGTGATAATGACAAAAGACTAGATGTTAGGGTCCAAGAATGAAAGCAGCAGACAAGAAAGAATACTTTCAGTGACACATCCCTTCATAATCTAAAGGAAACCAGATGAGAAACTGAATGATATTTTAGGAAGAATGGGAGGTCTCTGCTGTCAAGACAAGCTTCCAGTGTTAGTCTGATCAAGTATTGTCAGGTCACCGATATGATTACAGCCACAGAAAGATCAAGTTGGAAAGGTTTTTCCAGGTCATCTACAGTACACCATTCTCCTGGAGCTAAGGCACAGCCTCTTATTAAGCACTCCCTTGAAAGGACTAGTCAGCCTTTCCTTGAAAACAGAAGAAGGAAGAAGGATTCCAGCTTCTCAGGTTGCTCTCTTGCGTTTAAATACAGGCAAGCTACATCCTGCAATACAGTGCATGCAGGTTTTTTTAAAATAAAATCCTTTCTAGATCTAACCTATTCTCTATGAAGGCAGATCAATCATTTCTAAAACCTTCACTTTTGATGCTTCCACGTTTTTGCTTCTGTAAAAGGTCACGAAGAGGTTTATTTACTGTTTATTTTATATTTTTATTTCAACTCAGCAGGAGCCCTTCAGTACAAATGCAAATGATAAGTTTGTTTGTTTGTTTATTTTCTATTTTGCCTTAAAATTTTGTCCCAGCCATATTCATCCATTTTGCACTTTCATCTCCTCTTCTGCCTCACCTCTGCTTTTGGCCACTGAGTAAAATCCAGCCCTGATCTCATCATCAGATGATTGTGCATTCCAGTTTATGGAACATGATGCCTTTGAAATAATCTGAATAAAATTAACATATGACTTTTACAACTTTTCATCAAATGCAATTACAATTATAATTTAAAATATATACAGATATTATGTCAATATCGCATCTTTTAGTACAGAGCAAAGCTTTAAATTGTCCTGTTGATTTTGTCGGGAGGGCCAGCGTATTCCATTCCTGTTCTCTATCTTCTTGCTAAAACTCATTATTTTATTGACTAAATGTCATCTCAATGTTGTATCGTTGTTAGCTGAAGTATTTTTTAAAAAAAACTAATGCAGATGATATACAAATACAATTAATAATTATTACATGACCAAAGATATCTTACACAAATATTTGTGCATGTATCCGTAGGGGTGCTATTTACATTGTGTTTTTATCTTGGGTCTCTTAGGATTTGCAGTGAAAAATAATTAGATCGATTCATTTCAAAAAAATAACAAACCCATAAAGGCCTAACATTTCATCATCAGATGTAAAACGATATAAACGCCTAAAGGTACATATTTCACAAGCTTAGATTTGGATACCTAGTGTGTGTTTTGAAAAGCTGTATATTTCCTTGTTTCTTGTATCAGTGTTGCAATGGAAAGTAATTTTGAAGGGTGGAGGCAGTAGAGAAATTCCATACTTGGAAGGTACACAAGGAATCATCTGGCAGAGGTTTGATTTTTCTAAAGGCAGCTGATTGAAGCTACTTAGGAGCTTGGATGTTAGAAGTAGTCCCGGTGGAGCGGGATTAATGGGCAGAGTGTAGTGAGGCGGTCAAAGGTGTGCAATAAATGCAATTTGGCGTAATTGCAAATACCACACTTGCTCAGTTGTTATACAGAAGAAAGGCTTCCATTTCTAGGGTAAATTTCATAAGCTTTGAATTTAGTCCAAGAAACTGTATATTATTTAAGTATAAAAGTAATCCTCATATCTAAGTCAAGTGACGGAATATTATCGATAAACAGCATGTAATTTTTTTTTATGAATCAAGCTCTAAATAAGGAAGACTCGTGAGATGGGAATTTAGAGTAGCAGAGTAAAATAGTTGATTTGCTGGTAAAGCTCAAGAACAATTTCAGCTTATTGAATCAATATTGAAATAAAGGTAGTGTTTCTATCAGTGTGAAACCCACAGTTTTTTTAAAAGAAAAATTGTGAACTAAACCTTTGCAAATAAAGGAGAAATTTAAAAAATAATGCAGCCATGATGGCTCACACCAATTTGCTTACATAATAAAATGGAGCATAATAAAATGGAGCATGCAAGGTAACAAGACCTCTGGACTCTTAGGCAAGAATGCAAAAGAGAGAGAGGGAGCAGGAGGGAGAAGGAGAGAGGGACTTGTTTAGAGCAAACATATACAGTATTTCTATGTATGTCACGTGTATATTTGAAAGAGCTATTTGTTGCAAAAAGCTAAACATTAAACAGCACAAACCGTCTTCGGCTTAATAGACAAGGATCGCATCTCACCACCAAATGAGGGTACTATATGCAACTGACACACTATGGCTGAAATCCAGTATTAAGTCACAACTGGAGTAGGGCCACTGAATCAATGAGGATTTTGTAAGTGAATTCCTCCACAACTTTCATAGATTCAATAGGTCTACTCTAGCTGCAGCTTAGTACTAATTTTCAGCTTATAACAAGTTTTGCTTCTCCTTTTCTGCTCCTTCCTTGAGAATTTCCAGACCAGAGCCTTAAAATGTAACTTATTCAGCTGTAGTCCTCAGAATTCCTCAGCTACTTAGTGGTGGTGCTGTCTATAGGATTCTATGAGTTGTACTCTGAAACAATCTTTGCTTCAGATAGTGGGGCATTGGAAGCAATCATCCTTCACTGTCTCCCCAGTTCTGTGACTCCCAGATAGATCCCTACATAACTCTTGTTGACTAGTACATTTTTCATTACAACTTTCCTCCAAGGATCTCAAAGTGATGGACTTGGTTTTCCCTCCCACTTCTTTCCTCTTATCAGCTCATTGGGACAGGTAAGATTAAAACAGAGTGAATGGCCCACTTTGGCCTTTGAGATTTAAACCAGAGTCTGGAACCCAGAACTCTCTGATTCAAATATAGTACTGTATCCAGAGCATCACACTGGCTCATACTGCTCTCGTATTTTCCACTTTCCTGAAAACAGCCACTCGTCTTCTTGTCTGTGGCAAATAGGAGTCATCTCAGGTGACCAGGAAGGACAAACTTTTAAATTAAAAATGGGATTTTGTGCCTTGAGATATAAAGTAAGCTACAGTTTACTAATCTGCATGACTATGGACAGAAAAGCTAGTAAAGTTAAATATTTTTATAGCACAGTAACTTTTATAGACTTACTTGCAGAAATGAAGTCCAAGTATCTCTAAGCCAAACACAATTATGTTCTCTCTCTCACAGGCCTCACTGAGCCACCTGGTCTCTGTTCAGCCTCCAGGTGGCTAGCTGCTGGGCCTTGGTCAAAGGCAATGCTGAATGAAAATCTTTTTCCCTGACAGAAAGCAGAATAGCAGACAACTCATACTAACTTTCCTTCCTTCCTCAGTCATCTTGCCTGTGATACCCATCCAGAAACATCTGCTTCAAATTCTTTCTGTACTCTACCTTTTCCCTAGCCAAGTCAAATCCACGATGGGGTTTGTAAGACCTCTGGGCACTGAGCCTTCTGACTACCCTCATACCATACCAAGAAGAAAACGTTTGAACTTTTCCATTCTTGCCTGCAAGAACGAAATAAATAAAGATTTATATCCCTAGCATTATCTCTTGTGAAGGAAAAGTCTTGGGGAGTTGGATGCAGTACATATAGGCCTTGGGTGGCTTGCTCTATAGCAAAAACCCTGCGAATTACAAATTCATTGCAAGAATGATGATAATGATATGGTTGTTGTGGGTTTTTCAGGCTCTTTGACCATGTTCTGGAGGTTGTTCTTCCTAACGTTTCGCCAGTCTCTGTGGCCAGCATCTTCAGAGGACAGCACTTTGTCCTCTGAGCACAGAGTGCTGTCCTCTGAAGATGCCAGCCACAGGGACTGGCGAAATGTTAGGAAGAACAACCTTCAGAACACGGCCAAAGAGCCTGAAAAACCCACAACAACCATTAGATCCCGGCCATGAAAGCCTTCACGGATAACGATATGACTACATTCTTATGTATTTGTGTCAAGCCCAATAAGCAAAATCAGTATCTGTTGAGGAGCTTGGTAGCCCAAATCAAGCTTGCAAGTAAAGGACTACACACAAACTATGCTGAAATAAAACAATTCCAAACACAAGAGCAACTTGAGAATCATAAACGAGAAAAAGACATTTGATGGGTTGTCCAACTCACTGGTTCTTAACCTTTGTTACTCAGATGTTTTTGGACTGCAACTCCCAGAAGCCTTCACCATCAGCTATGCTGGCTGGGGTTTCTGGGAGTTGCAGTTCAAAAACACCTGAGTAACAAAGGTTAAGAACCACTGGTCCAACTGGTCACAAGGTGAGATTCTACCAGGCTTGTTCCTTTAACCACTAAAGTGGCCTCTGCCAGTCGAACCACAAGGCAGACAATTCTTGCTCTCCCAAGCATCCTGCTGCTCCATTCTGAAAACGTGATGTATTAAGCTGCGAAAACTTCAAAGTCACTTGACAGGTAGTACTGAGTACTGAGGGATGCAATGGGGAGGAGCGTAGACTTGCCATAGTAGCAAATGATTACCAGCGTTGCTCATTGCATTGTCTCAAAGATACAAAGCATGGAAAGTTACTCTGAAGAGGAGTTAATTCCTAATGACATGCCAGAGCCATCCATGCCTGGGCAATGGCAGGATGTTGCTTTGAGTCCCTGAGCATTATCCTATTACTACTGCTCAATAATGGATGGCTTCAGCAGTTCATTGTTTTTATTCTTGTTAAAAACCTTCTCATTTATCTGCAGATATACATGATGTAATTGATTTACAGGATGCAAGGGCATTCATTTTCTCTTTGGTTAAGAGTGAGAAAAGTGGGACTCTGTATTTACGTATCAAAATTTTGGCTTATAAAATTATACCCATTATTTGTGCTGCTCCAGCAAGACCAGGATAAGCACTAACTGTCCCAAAAAAGATGAGGAAGGGATAATGATTCAGGCACTGAAGCAAAGGTTAATTGCAGTTCAGAGAGTCTTGCTCTGAACACAGATTGAAATTTCTCATATATATTAATAGATGAGACAGCCATTCCATTGCTCTGGCTTTTCCCATAACTTTATCAGTTTAATTTGCAATTCACTTAACATTTACAAAAGAGGCCAAAGAAGACAAAGAAAAAGGCAAATGGCCTTTACATTTTCTTGAACTAAACTTTAGCTGGGCAAGGATGGAAGGTAGGTAGTGGAATATCAAGGACAGACTCATTTTAGGCTGCATGTCTTTTTCCTGATATATCAAAGTGAATTTAATCCTAGTGTGCCACCTACCATTCCGGCTGCTCTTTCAACTAGCGGGCTTAATACAGGTTTCAAATTAGTTTCACATTGCTTATGGATACAATCCTTATACTGTACACTCTTTTAAAGGAACAAGTTCTAATGAATTAATGAGCATTTACTTGTGAGTAGACTTGAACAGGATTGTGATGATTGAATTGCTCTTGACTCCTTTTATAGTGATTAGTGTAAAAGTTATCTTCTGCCTGTTTCCTGCTGCAAGATTTATTTATTTATTTATTTATTTGCCACCTTTCTCCTGATAATGTGATAAGGCAACCCAAGATGGCTCACAGTATTAAAAAGAATGTAATTAAAAACATAATAAATTAAACATTAGAAAATAGTTAAAGGGAAGTAAACATTAAAAGCTAACTTAACTTTTAAAAAATCACAGTACAATGCAGTGGGAAGAAAATCCTTGCATTAGAACAGAAGCCTGAGAATTGGAAACTCTGAAAAAGCGGATGATGACTACAGCAGAGGATGATGTTTCCAACATCCTCTTCAACAGAGGAAGACTGGGGACTGAGGGGACAGGAACAAAGATCTGTGGGTGACTCTTCCCTGCATCATCACTTTGTCCTCTGCTATTTCACTATACTCACAGGATCTGAAATTCACAAAAGATATTTGTGGCAGAGATGAAAGAATCCCCATGCCAAATCTCCCAATTTAAGATTCTATGATTTTGTAACAGGGTTCATCCTTTCTCTCTTAACTATTATTGGTTCTAAATAAAAAATGTAGGACCCCACGGAAAAGGAGCAGGATGATTAAGGTAATCATAGCAAGACTTCCTTGCTGGTCCCAAATCAGAGTGTATATTTTGCTTAGTTTTTGCAAATTCTGTTTCTTTTTGCCAAGCAAGGTGGATTGCATGCATTTTGGCTTGTCAGCTTTTAAATTTTGAGCGTACGTCTGTGGACCTTATGGACGACCAACTTTACGGGACTCAGCCATATGTCTGGATCCCAATATATATGAAGGCCAGCTCTAACATAAGAGGTTTACGGTAGTAGTGTAGTAAACCGTAATATTTGCAGATGTTTGTAATAAAATCATTCAGGAGAGGAAAGGTGCAGGGATATAAAGCCTGCAAGCTTCCTCCCAGAACAAATAAACAAACAGACAGACAAACAAACCACTGCATCTGAGTACTGTTATATACACTGATGAAACGAAATTCTTGTCCAAAATAGCTATTTTATTTTTCTTTCTTAATTTCACAAGGATTTTAACCTCTTTTTAATTTTCTGCATTGGATCTATCTTAAAGTTTAGGGACTAAAGGATGCACAGTTGTGTTGTAGTATAACATCCTTTATTTGTTAGTTTCTAAAGATTTATCAGAAAGAACTGATTTGTGTGTGTATGTGTTTGTGTGCGTTTTGAAGAAACACACAGAAGCAACGGGGTTTTAACTGAAATTACTTAGCAGTAGTTGATATTGTTTTAATACAATATATTTTGGATATCTCATTCGTATTTGTTCTTAGTAAGGATTCTGAATTAAATTATCATTGGCATTGCTGCAAGTCAAGTGCTAAGTATACAGAATTAGAGTACCTCTATAGTTTATGTAGCAATCATGTTCTTCATCAGAGCACTAGTGTTTTATTGGCATTTTCCCCAAGCAAACACATAGGACCATTAAACTTTTGCCAAATGGAAGATTGTAAAAAAGAGTTCATACACTTGCACAACCACTGTCATTTTTCAAGTGGCAATCTCCATGAAGAAAATCTGTTCTCCACTTGTGCAAAGGCAACCCTTGCAGCAAGCAGCATGATCCTGTGTTATGCTGATGGAACTTTCTATTCATTGAAAGCTTTCCAAGATAGTGGCCATATGGTGAAACTAAAACTGCAGGTCCTTTAATATTTGTGAAAACATATCAGGTGGCTGCAGTTTAATCAGACTTCCAAGTGCACATGCATGGATATCATTCCCACATTGCACCTCTACTACAAGAAACCAGTGTTAACATGGATAAGGACAAAGGAGACATATCTGTCTCGAAGTGCAGAGTCCCTCTTTGGCTCATTTCCCCCATAACTGAGTGTAGAGCGCAGTCAGTGTAGCGCAGAGGTGAACAGGCTCTGACGCATGAGATGCCTGGTGATTAGTAGCCAATCAACCATTTTCCATGTGTACTTGCCATTGCTTGCAGTGTGCATGAGAGCTGGCTACTTCTTATATCATACTTTCCAGTGCTCAAAAGTGCTGCAAATGATTGCTGAGTAACTGCCCAGGTCACTAGCCATCAAGTTAGTAGACAAAGAAATAATGAAGGGATGCGGTTGGAGATGCTACCGAGCCTTGTGGTCAGGTAAAGCTGCAGAGCTGGGCTAATACACAAAACTACTGCTTTTCAAACAAGAATGAAACAGATAAGGATTTTATAGAGTAATCGTTCTTAGACTGAGACCTCAGGCTAAAGTTTATTCTATGTTAGTGAGTAACTAGGGTGTGATAGGAGCTGATATTTGTAGAAGCATCTTTCTGCTCAAGGTAAGGGTTTTCTGAGACCCTACCTGTGTTCCTTCATTACAAAGCAAAAAATCATTCAGGAGAAGAGTTTTTAAATGATTCGATAACTGCAGGGCTTTGTCTGTTTTTTTTAATTAAATACTTATCTGACTTCTAGTGATGAACGAATTTTCCAAATTTTCTAAAGAACAAGATTTATGAATGCACAAAGAATAAGAAGTATTTTGGGAAATGTAAAACAACATGTTCTAAAACTTCCTGTTCACTTTCACTACTACTTAAATACAGTGAATAATGATGACGTTTGCATTCCCAGCTTCTTTGTTAGTATGCAAACAAGAGAAGCAACACCATTATGGTGATTCATTGCTTGAGGGAATCAGAGGGAATTTTGTGAGTCCAACTGTTGGGCCTACTCTACTCACAGCTTACTACTGGATTTCAGCCATTTTTTTTAGTTTGCATGTGTATGTGTGTCTGTCTGTGTACAGAATGTATGTGCACTGGAAGAAATATAAAAGATTCCTAGAAAAGTGGAATATAAGATTTGTATAAAGTGATGCGTATAGAAAAGGAAACAATTTCATGGTACATTCATCATTATCTACTTATTCTAGAAAAGCAGCTTTATTTATTTATTTATTTATTTATTTATTTATTTATTTATTTATTTAATTTATTTAATTTATATCCCGCCTATCTGATCAGGTCAGGACCACGCTAGGCGGCTGTATGTTCTAATTTTCTTTTTAAAAAAAGTTTGCGCTTTCAACTTCAACTTTCCATGTCTTTCTAAGGCTGAGCTACTAATCTCTGGATAAATCCTCAGGTATTATCAGATACAGTGCTTTTAATTTTTGTCCTCTACATTGTATGATGGGTGGAGTTCACTATATAGACCATTAGCTCCCAACTTGTTGTGTATACGTGTATGCACACACATACAACTTTAAACTTCTCTTTTCTATATCCATAGATCTTCCACATTCTGGCACTTTCCTTAATGCACTACACTACAATTTCCATTATCCACAACTTGAATAGTAAATGTTTATGCTGGAAGATGGACGTTGTATTGCAACACATCTACAGAATACCAGGCCAAGGAAACATGTGTAATTTTGAAGGTATTTTTAGGTTTGATATTTTCAGTACTTTGGTATAATACTGATCAAAACGTATTCTAAATTTTCAGGTGGCATTTCACAATAATGTTTAACTTTTTATCTAACATAATTGAATATGTTGAAGTTTCACAGAGAGAAGGCATCTCTGTCCCATAACAAGACTTCAAGGCTGCCTCTTTTAATATAGCCAGCATGTGAAGGGCATTCAGAACTAGTTCTATACAGCAGGAACTTAATGGAGCACGGCAGAGAGAACCTTTCAAAGAACACCCAGTCTGAAATGTAGAAGAAGCCATTGTCATACTGTTATGACTGGTATGGTTTAAATCAATGGGGATACATGTGAAGGTATGGATAAGGAATACATAAGTTTAAGTATTTCCAGACTTAAGTGACATTGTTCGAGTTCCTCCTGCATACTAAATGAATTGGCTACATGGCTGACTAGCATTTTGGAAGGTGCTAATATTTAGGCTGATATTTGCCTATTTAGAGTGGAAGCTGTCTTTTAGGCTAAATCAGGCTTATAAAATAGCCATTTGTCCAGTCACCTTTGGCTAGTAACAAATTACACATCAGAGATGCAAGAGAATTAGCTAATCCTCTCCATATATGCATTTAGGATCAGGTTGTCTAAAAAATGTTGGTGGTCAAAGGTAACCTTTAATGAGAAAGAGATTATTATGTTCATAAGATAGCCCAAAGTTAATTTCCTTCAGTTTACTCTTCAGAATGCTACCTTTTTTTTGGTAGCCTCTGGAGGCCTAGTCAATGAACTGGTTTTCTAGTCTATTCATAATTTTTATTTTTTATTTTGGTGCGCTCTGACCCTTTCAAAAATGGATGCAAAACCAAAAAGTGCAAACATATGTAGCAAGCAAAGGGTTGGGGGAGGACTCAAACTGAGCTAATCAGTGTACATTATATCTTCCCTGTTGAATGCCTAAGCATATGCTGCATCTTATGTTGCTGAAGTGTGCTCATTAAATATTATGAAATGTGCCACATGCAACAAAACTTATTTCCACAGATCACAGTCATTCGTACCTGTGTGCTCATATTTGTGTCGCAGAAGGGAACTGCTTTTCTGGAATGTCTTGTCACATAAGTCACATGCGTACATGCCACTTTCTGTCTTCTTGATCTTCTTCCGGGACAGGCAGGAGTCAGAGTCTGTCATGTCATCGAGACCTGACATGTAATCTGGTGTTCCATCCAGCAATTCTCCCTGTGATGCAACCAAATGGTTTATGTAAATCATGTTTCCTTCCCTTGTTCTTTGAGACAATATCCAGCATCCTCATAGTTACATTAATTATTTCATATTAGCAATGTAAAAGCCAGAGTTATAGTAAGCAGTCACACTGGCTCAATGTCAATTTTCTATCAAAACTAAAAAGCAGATTCTAGAAAGGTGGGAAAGGTGGTGAAAATGCACGTGTTCATTGTAACTAAGGTTGTATGCTGCATGTGATAGCTGAAGAAAACTGTAGTGTGCTCAGTGGTGTTCAGCTGACACAGGATATAGGGGAAGGAGCAATGGTTCTCTCTAATTTCCTCTCCCCCCCTGCAATCTCTGCCATTCCAGGGGAATAGGAAACCTCTTTGGGCCACGATAGGAACTGGCTCTGGTGGCTGCAGGGAGAGCTGACAAAAAGTGCCATCCTGATCCTTCCACCACAAATGGAAGGAATCTTCATGTTTACAGCCAGTATCTTTAAGCTTCCTTCCGATACAAGGAGATCTGCAAGCGGGATCTGAAAGCCTTAGGAATGGGCCTCAACAGATGGGAAACCTTGACATCTGAATGTTCAGCCTGGAGGCAGGTGGTGCATCATGGCCTCTCCCAGTTTGAAGAGACCCTTGTCAAGCAGGCCGAGACAAAGAGGCAGTCCCGAAAGGAGCAAAGTCAGGGAGCTGGAGAGGGGACAAATTGTATTTGTCCTCAGTGTGGAAGGGATTGTCATTCTCGATTTGACCTTCTCAGCCACACTAGACGCTGTTCCAAGTTCTCTATTCAGAGCACACAACCATAGTCTTTCGAGACTGAAGGATGCCTAATCTAAGCTTCCTGTTTATGGACAGAAAATCTGAAATGAATTCAGTATCTTTAAGTTGCCACCTGAGTCTCTAGCTACATGTTATACCATTGGACTGACATCTGGGAAACCATTTTTCCCCATAATATTTAGGAACACTTAGGATTGTGTTGTATAATTCTTTCCTCTCCAGACGATGGGGTGAGGAAACACATATGCTATTGATACAACCTGTAGATATACAATAGAAATGTCAAAATGAGAGGTGGACAACTGAGCATAGCAGATGCATTTACAGCCACTACTTTATGTCACCAAAAAGTTATTTCAGTTTGAACCGGCACCTTAAAATTAAAAGACAGGGCAGAAGCTGGCAATTCCGTAACTGTACAGGGATCTGGGCACTTAGATTGTCATGCAATCAACCTCTCTCTTCAGTGGAATGAAAAGCCACAGACACACTATGGTGTAATAGTAGCAATGGTTGCTCCTGAAGTAGTAATGGTTCAGGAGCCTAGAGTATTAACTAATATTATAGAAATGTTGTATTTGTGCAACGGAAGAAGGATGAGCAGTAACACTTCAAGGATCATGACAGCTGGCAAATCAACCAGTCAAATCCATGTAGCTATTTGGGCTTTCACCTGTATGGAAAGTGCTAGCATGAATGTAAGAACCTCATGACGCAGTGGTTAAACTGCTGTACTGCAGCCAAAACTGTGCTCATGACCCAGGGTTCAATCCCAGGTAACCGGCTTAAGGTTGACTCAGCCTTCTATCGTTCCAAGGTTGTTAAAATGAGGGGGGGGGGGCAATGTGTAGCCTGCGTAATTAACTTGTAAACTGCCCAAATAATGCTTGAAGCGCTACAGAGTGGTATATAAACAGCACACTTCACTTTTTACCTTTTTTTAAAGGACCACGATATTAATGTATTTTGATGATGCTCACAACTGAATTTATGCAAATTATTCCCATGCAATTCCAAAAGACTTCAGTGCCAACTTTGAATTGCTGGGTGTTGTAACTACGAAACCATATCGATCATTCCAAAAAGTGAGGCTGTCATCCTCTACACACTTACTTGGGACTAATTCCCACTGAACTCACTAAGATTTAATTCTCTGCCGATTACAAGGGCAAAGAAAGGTGCAGAACAGAACATGTCAGGGCCTCATTATTCCTGTGTCATATCTTCCATTCTGTTACTTCAGTTCCCATAGAGGCCTAAGCAAGATCATGTCTCTGTGTTTGGGAGAGGAGACATTCAAGTCTGTGGACATTCTATTCTGAGTGCTTCTTGATTTTTCCACACCTATAGCTACTCTAAAATGTACGAATGAGGTATCACAGAGATATATTTCCAGGTAGTATTTTAAAGTCATACATGAATGGACAATGCCCTGAAATTCTATGGAAATCTTCTAGAATATGTATTGCCATGAAAAATACAGAAAATAACATACAACGATGGCTAAAGAATTTGGAAATAAGTCTCTGGAGATCAGCTAAGAGATAATTTTTGTATATAACTTGAGATTAGAAACAGTTGCAACCACTTTTCTGGTGGCCTGTCAAATCAGTAAGAAGTTTTTTTTTTAGTGGGGGTGTAATTTTTGAAAGGAAGTAGAAGCTGTAGACTGCCACACTGGATCAAAAACCTTTAAAATGCAAGTTTAATTTTTACCTTTAAGTCAAGTCATATACAAACAGATTTAATTCTCATGTTCTGGTTTCTCTTCTGAGAATTGAGCAACTGGATCTTCACATCTATTGAAGCTTTAGACTTGTGTTTGGTTTTTTTTTTTTTTAGATAATATCTCTGATACCGCCCAGTTCAACACAAATCTACAGAGCACATAGGGCAGGCTGAAAAACTGGCCCAAATCCAGGTACATGTGCCAGGTACATGCCAGTCATCTACTCCAGAATGTTTATCTGGCACATGCCCAGCTCATCACCAATTAGTCCCAGTAAAGCATAGCAACTTATATGATTCCTCTTGTGTGGATGTTAAATCCCAACAGGATTTGAGCTAGCGCGATCAGGAACACAAACCCTCTTTTTCTCTCTGCCTACTGCTTAAGTAAAAGAAAACAACAGTCTAGGAATCTTAGACTCTCTTTTTGCAGGATTTGTCTTTTGGAGTGTAACTCTGAGCAGTTTTTTAGAAGTAAATTCCATGAAGGTCATCAGGGTTCACTTTGTGGTTAGTATTCTTAGAATTCCAAAGAGCATCTCAAGTATTCTTAACAACAGTTAAGTTGTATAAAAAGAAGTACTTGCCAAAACTAAAGAGGTTTTCTTGTAACACACCAAACATATATTCCATCAATGTTAGACAGGCTTTAATTGAATTTTATATTTAGGTACAAAATGTTGTTATTATTCAATCCATTTAAATGTATCCTGTCTAAAGGCCCTAAGCTACATTTTTATATTTAATTTTTAAATTTGAAATAGGGAATATTAATAACACTTTTTATCAATGCTCTATCTATGTTAAAACAGCCTTCAGCATTTAGCAATAATGAATTTGGATCAGTAAATTATTAAATTTCTTGATATTTATTTTGTCTTGATCCAAAGAGAGTGCAAACTTGCATGATAACATGCATTTCCATTTGCTATCAGACAGTTCGGTTTCTAAGACTAGGTTTGTACTAATTAATATTAGAGAAGATTAAATAGGCTTAAATACGTTTACAAAGAGGGCAGATGTACTGTAAATTAGAATAGTGGAACAGCTGTTATGGAGGTACCGTGTTATTTATGCTCTTATTGTGCAAAGCGGGATTACTGCCTGTAACATTAAACCATACCTGATTTTCACATCTGAAAATATAAAACATTTACTAGTTGGTAAAATTACTAATGGAACCTAATAGGTCATATGGGAATGTCCACAGATGTTTCAAAAAATCAACTATAATCAGTTACGCTACTTTTCCCAAACTGTAAATGCATCTACAATTCCTGCACATGAGGAATGTTCCTTATGGATAAAATACATTGCTATACTGTATTAAAGTGGACAAATGCCACATTTTTACACATTTGGAATTCCTAAAAGGTTAGAAGCAATGTAGAACACCTCTTCACTGGGCAATGGCTCAATGGCAGAGTACATGTTTTACATGTAGAAGGTACAAGTTTCAGCCATGGCATCTCTGGAAAACCCTGCAGACCCACTTGCCAGTCACAGTAGACAAAGCTGGGCCACATGGACTAATAGTTTAATTTAGGGATACAGCAGCTTTCATATACGTCATCTATGATCCACATCAGGTCAACCTAAATCAGCACTGGGTGAAATTTATGTGAAAATGAAGACTGACATTTTTACAGTCTCCTGCACAAGGCCTGTGGGATAGGACTGGGGTAGCAGGATGGATAAGGGTGGAAAATGGAACAGGTGAGATGAAAACAAGTCTGGCTTGGGGATCTTCATAATCCCTTTTATAGCTTTGCAAAGATTAGTCAGAACGTATTATAAACAGCTTATGGCTGCATTATCATTTCCATGCAATTCTCTGGGAATCTCTTAGGGTTATAGTGGCCAAGGGAACTACTTTATCATGGTTGGCAATGCCAATGAAGCCACAAACCAGGGGTCTGTATTCATCTTAAAGGCCATTAAACTGGGATGGCCATTTATGAATGTGAATTCTCTCAGCATTCTTTCCATTAAGAGTACTTAAGAGCCTTACTAATTATCGAGCAGCAGTAATACATTATGTGTTTGTGTGTGTAAGGATCCTAGCCGTCTGTTCTCTTCCCAGGTGTGCTTCTTTGAAGTAAGTGGTGATGCTGGACCCTGAAACCTATTTAAACTGCTAACAGAAAGATAACGTCTAAACAACATCAGCCAACATGATATCTGCCCATCCTAGCCATGTTTCTAAGCTATTCCCCTTATTTGTAAAAGATTCAAATACATATTTTTTAAAAGATCTGACAGATTTTGAAAGCTGATTCAGCTATAAGATGCTTCAAATCATGACGTGTGGCATGGAAATATTATATAGGATTATTGGGGGGGGGGGGAAACAGTGCCCGATATTTACCTGAAAACCTTGCTTCCTCTGGTACTTTCGCCTTTGCTGCATGTCAGCAAACGTAGCTGCTCCAGTTGGATAAGTGTAGGCCATATGTGGTAGGAAGCTCATCTGATCTATTCCTGGGTATGGTCGTAGCCCAGGAATACTAGTCTGAACTGGAGGCATAAAAGTAGCTGGGGGAAATGCGCTCTGTGGTGGAAGTGTGGTGTATAAAGGTTTGGCACTAAAAGGGTGCATACCAAATACTGGGTTAGTGCTTTTATCCAAACTGTTTGAATTAGAAAACTCTTTCTTGATAAAAGTCAAATTCAGTGGCTCATCTGAGGTTTCAGAGGACGACGAAACACTGTGGTGGTCTACGTTTACACTACTGGATTTTGTTTTGTTCTTCGTAGCGATAATACTTTTGGGTTCCTTCATTTGTTTTGGTAAAGACAAGTCCAAAGGCTCAGCCTGGAGCTCCTCGGAGGAGAAACTGTTTGGAGTGTAAGAACTACTGTGGGAGTTTTTAGAAGATGTGGAAGAAAGATTCAATGGAGAAGGAGTATTGCTCCTGGAGTGGTCCAATTTATCAACGGGTTTAATATTGGTAAAGTGAGTGGGTTTTGTTAGCCTGAGAGGAGTATCACAGTTAGTAACACTGTTATGGAGTTCAGCTATAGATGGTGATGTTATAGAGTCCACAGGCTTTACAGGGGATCTGGCTGACAAAGAGTCTTTAGTGGGAGTGTTGTTGGTGGCAGCCAGCACCACCTTGGCACTGCTTCTTTCTAGTGATGGCGACCTGGAAGTTGAGTACTGGTAGACTTTTCTTTGTTCAAACCATTCCTTCACAAATTCCTGAGGAAGGCCAACGGCAATGGAAATTTTCAGTAGTTCATCAGAGGTGGGTTCCATATTCATAGCAAAGTATGCTTTAAGTACAGACATATGGTCCTTGTATGGGTTGATGGGGCTAGTCATTCCTTTCTCAAGTACCGATGATAGGAGGAGAGTTTGCTTATCAACAAAACCTCCAGGTTTGCTAGGAGCCATGTTTTCATGAGGTTGGAGGACTGCCTTGATTTCTTCATTCATCTTACATAAGTAACGTTCATGCTGATGCAGGGGAATGGGACCAGGAAAGCTTTCTTTACAGAACTGACATGAAAATGGAGTGGGTATATTGTGATTTTCTATCATTTTATCTTCAGTTACCAAATCTATTAGGGTGCGCAGCTTTTCTTTCTTAATATTGTTGAGCTGCCTCCTTGAGTCTGTAGTCAAGCTCTGGAGACAAGCTTTGGCTTCATTGACTTTTTCTAATGTGTAGTCAATAATACTTTTAGTGGCACCATTATGACTGACTACTGGAAGACCCACAGGTGGAATACCAGGAGAAGTAACACCTTGCTCTTCTGGTTGAGAACATGGCTCCTTCATGTGATAACCCTTCAGCTTGGAGATTTCGTCAGTGCTGCAGTCCATTTTTTGCCTAGAAACAGTGTTGTCCACAATCTGTAGGACTTTCTGCACCTCACTTAAATTGCTCCCCATTGCTGGGAATCCAAGTAAAGGTGATTCCATCCCTACTCCTAAGTGCTGCATTGGACTTTGCGTAGAAGCATGGATTCCAATTGGACTGGTTGCACCAAGTCTGCCATTCATGAAAGGACTAGCACCAGGGAAACCATGAGTTGCCATCAGAACTTTATATTCATTGAAATCTAGTGGTTCCGTTTTGATTTTCAGTAAGCCTGATTGCTCAGACATACTAAGTGGTTTTCCATTCTCCAGCTTGTTTCTCAGTTGTGTAATGGCTGAATTAGTAGGTGAGGAAGATACAGAGTTAGGAGAAGAACCCGTTTTGATATTGTTTCTCATTCGGCCATTTACAGAGATTAAGCCAATACATTTCTTGCTGCTGATGTGTGAACTATAAGAGCCAGAATGGGAGAAACGCTTCTTGCAGTTTGGACACTCGTATGGTTTTTCACCTGCAATGAATTTTTAAAAAATAAATGTTAGTAACTCACATGTCTGTTTTTTAGATATATGCTATAACAGATGATTATATCATTCGTGCAATTTCCCCCTATTTATTGCATTTTCATTCTCTGCAATAGAAATAATACGATCTAGAGCTTCTCTAATTACTTGCATGCATGATCTTCTCTAATTCTGTGATATTCCTAGCCTCCCTAGCATTTGGCAGTAAGCAGAACATGCATGAGCATACACCTTCCTAAAACAAAAGTAAGGAAACGTATCTAGTGCAGTGTGTTGGGAGCCATAAATTCATATAGCAGTTCTTGTAATATCTCAATACTAGGAGTAGAAGGATATGATTTTACCATCTTTAATAAGCACCAGGCAATATGCAGCTATAAAGGCCTTCTTTGCACCAAGCTTTCTACAACACTGGTTTTGGGAAACTGAGAGGCTAAATATTCCAGAAATTGCATGATACACTATGAGAAACTAAAGTTATCTTTGTTCGCACTGATAGAAGCTATAAATATTTTAATTTTCTCTTTCTTGCTTCCATCAATCCAAATTCTGAAGGGGGAAATTCTGCCTCAGAATGTTGGTGTTTAGTGGTTTATTTCATTTTTAATTATTTAGAACATTGTTGTGCAACATACGGCCCGCCAGGTGCATGCAGTCCCCACCCTCAAACCATTTTCACAATCCACTAGTACCCCTGAGGCCTAAATTTTAGCTCCATGGGTGAATGGTCAGAGAACAGCTGCCATGTCTCTCTGGGAGGGACATTGAATTTTCTCTCATCTCCACCCCAAATCCTTGTTTGTTCCACCTTCTCAGACTTGCTCATTTTAATACAGTCAAACAGGGATTAACACAAGTTCTGGCTTTCATTAATGAATTTCAGGCTGATTCCTTTGTTCTTTCCTGCTCCCTCTCCCTTCTTGGTTCCTGTGTTTTGTTTCCTTCCCTCCATTCCTGGTTTCAACAGACAACAGTAAGTTATATGACACCAGAATTTAGCAACATGTGATTTCTACAACTCATATTTTGCATCTAATCCCAAACTGAAATCCACGACTTGAACTAACTTTCTAGTTTCCTTTGGAGGCACACCATGGTTTGCATAAAACAGTTTGTTCAGCCCTCATAAAAGCCAAAAGGGTTTAGCATCAGGATAACCACTTTGGCTTGCCATGGTAAATTGTGGTTTACAGTCAACCAGGAAATGAAGAAAACACAAGAAGGTGAACTGAGGTAGAGGTGATGAATTGTGAATCTATAGTTCTCTCCCGTAATTTTGTTATTTTTGGAATGGCCCTATATGAGTTCAATAGACTCCTAATTGCAGGAGGCTCTGATGCTCCCCTTCTATGTCAGAGCACAGAATACTATAAACGTTGTTTCCCCTGTGACACATGGGTATTTCCCCCCCATTTATTTCCTACCCATTGAGCTTTGTGTTAGATATGCATGTGAAATTCTGAAAAAAGTTATGCAAGGAAGTGCTACTTCTAGTTTTGGAAGTACTACTTTTAGTTTATTCCACAGCAGAAGCTCATGCAGGCCACCTGATCTAGGATCTTGAGTGTGAGAGGGGAAAGCCTTGCCTCAAGTCTTTAGATGGATTTCAGGCACTAAAGTCCTAAAGGCCATATTTCTTTCTCCCAGATCCACAAATTTCGCTGGTTACTTAGGTTTTACTCATCCAAAGCAGCAGTAATCATTGCATAGCACATCATTATTCAGTGCCATTCTTATCATGAACAATTATTAAGCAATGTCCATCAAACTTGTGCCAATAGCCAAAATTATGTTGTGTAGTCATGTTGGCAGAATGGCATAAGTTGCAGCAGCAAATTGCTGCTAATTAAGATTCCTCGTTGCATGCCAGTTGGTTGGCTTGGCACAAAACCAGGAATCCAAATGGGAACAGGTTAATTAGTGGCAACTTGCTGGTATGAGTTATGCCATATCTCTTCTTCCAGTGTAGCTACACAACCAGATTTACACCAAGATATTGCACATAGTAGGGAATATTTTAGCCAGGGAAAACTGCATTTTCCTAGAAACCAGACTCAACATCCTGTGTAATGTGAGAGCTTCACCCTTGAAATACAAATCTAAGAAGAGATCTGTGGACTGTGTATGGCAAGTGATGGAGAGGGAACCACATTAATTGCACCTTGCAAAGTAATTATCTCTAAATACCCTCATGATGCCAAATCTTTTTGTAGATACCAAATTCTAACTTTGCATCGTAATCTTGTAGGTCGATGGTATACAGCCAATCAAAATAAAAGGCCAAAAGAAAGGGGCTGGTATAGACATGAGAAATCATAGATGGCTGCAAAAGCAAATTCAACAAATAGCAAATTCTTACCACATAGCAGTGCTTCGAATATTTCTTTTTAAGCATGTGGGCCACTATACTTCTGTAATGACTATCTATATGCTCCAGTACAGAAATTTTCTTCAGATTTACCAGATAATCTTTGTTTGCTTCTTCTTGGATCAGCTTTATTTAACAATCCTACCAAATACATTATTAGCATTTTGCAAAGCAAAATTACTGGAAATTAAGATAATTAAAGCAGGGCACATAATCCAGCAAAATAAGACCTTTCAAGTCTCATTGGCTAAGCTCAAATTTAACATGAAACCATAGTTTCCTCTTAAGAAAATAAGCTGCTTATTTCTCTCTTTCCTTCCCTATTCTTTTGTATGCATCACAAGGAGATGGTAAACTCCTGATTTTGAACTTAAACTAACTATGGCTCTCTGTAACTTGGACTCAGGAAATTTATTACATCATCAGTCCTATGTGGCATAAAATGCACAACAGGATTTCGGACTCTATTTAAGCTGCATTTTATTGAGAACAAATTGGAATTAAACTATGTTCTAAGATATTGGCTTGTTTTCAAATAAATATTTAAATAAATTACAGTTTTAAAGTTCTAATGGCACATGTTAAGTTTAAGACTGAAAGCTCCTCCTAATGGGTATGAAAAAGGAAGAGAAAAGAGAGACAGTGCTTAAATCCAAAGTACAGTGCAGCTTTTTCTTATAATGAGAAATTACTTAAATTTAGCCACTGATTTCAGTGGAAGAATTAGGCACATATCTGAATTCCTCTAGTTGAAATCAATGCAACTTAAGAGGTGATTAACTTTGAATTGTACCCAAGATCTACAGATATTGGTTTGCTATGGAAAAAATAAAGTTCATTGCAAGACTTTAGGTGCTTGTTTTAGGTTATATAAATAGAATAAATTATTAAATGTGAGCAAAATAATGCTTTGCTCTTAACAAACTGTACATGATTACACTTATTTTTCAGTCTGTTTCTTAGCATTAAAATATGGCATTGATCAAACTAGTGCATTCTTATCTGGGAATAAATTTGTGGGCTGTACCCTTGAGTAGATATTAGATTATGTGCAGTGGTTCCCAACCTTGGGTCCCCATATATTCTTCTACAAAAACTCCCATAATCCTTTACCACTAACTGTGCTGGCCAAGATTACTGGAAGTTGCAGTCCAAGAACATCTGGGGACCTAAGATTGGGAACTACTGGATTACAGTCTCAATTTATTTGGTATTACTTCAGAATAAATGGTCAATGTTATGAGTTGTAATCACAGTATGTTTGCAGCAAAGGATGATGGTTTCACCTCAACCCTACTTTGTTTCAATGTTCATACAGGGACACGTTCCAAATATAACAGTAAGATATTGTCGCCTTTTTCTACTGTCATATGCTCTGATCTGCAAACTTGTGTGTATTCAGATATTCAACTGGATTTCTTAGTGCACTCAGAGAGCCAATTTATATTGATGTAGGGGAACTAATTTTTTTGACAAAGTTAGTTCTCTTTATGGAAATTATGACCAGTGTCTGATTGTTGTACTCATTTTTTAAAAAATCCCAGCACAGCATCATACAAGCCCACATTAAAATGTACAGCATACAAAGGAACTTGAACTTGCAGAATCCACAAAGTGTGGCCTTAAGTAAGTTGCTATTTCTCAGGTTGACATTGGAAGGATGGATGAGATTCGAATACAAAATAATTGAGGTAGCTTCTTCTTCGAGTGAGTTTCATGTGCTCCTTGGAGCTCCTTCAGAGAGGCAGCTTGTGCCTGGGACAGGGTACACCTGTGAAATTTTAGGATCAGCCTCAGTCCCTGCTTCAACCACAAGTTGCCTCTCCTTTTCCAATGTGACCAGATTGGAAACACTAGTATGGTTTATTCATAGAATTTCCTGTAAATGTTATGTTAGAAAATAAGAATATCAGATTAGGAGTATCTAAGTGCCAAATGAACAAGACTGCCTGGATTTATCTGAATAGAAATGGCTTCAGGTACAAATTAGAAATTAATTAATTAATTAAGGAATAGGTTGTGCGGTTTGGAAAATATTATGCGCAAACTCTTGGTACGCGTTTCTCTCTCTTCTTTTGTCTCAACAGCAGGAAAAAACGGAGGTGCACTAGATGTGCTTTTTTTAAAAACAAAAGTGTGTGTGCGTTTTGAGCAATCTTTTCAAAACTCAGCAAACTAAACCAAATGCAAATGAGGAGCCTTGCATTTTGAAGACTTACCACTGTGGATTCTGAGGTGTTCCTTCAAATGGTGTTTGTATTTGAAGGCCTTGCCACACTCTGTGCACTTGAACTTACGATTGCCTGCTCCTTGGGTGAGCAACTGGTGCTGGGGAAGCAAAGACACTAGGATGAATTTTGTGCATCCACAGCATGCAAAGTGTGCTTATGAGTGTCTGAGTAAGTGAGTTTAAGAGACAGAGTGGATGAGTGAGGGAAGGAGAGCAAGAGGTTTCCCTTTTAAGAAAATAATAATAATCAAAGCAGTTTTATATTTATCTGTCAGAGTGATAGATCTGCATCCGCATTTATTTGCCTCATCAGTGCTGCCATAAAAATCAAAATGTTGGCAGTAAAGCTGAAGCAAATCTGAATGAACTTTCAGCATTTGCTTTGGAATAATTTCTTCAGTCTTTCATCTGCAGTGCAATATATTACGGCACGCAGCGTTGGAAGTCATGGATTTGTTAATTTTTAAAAGAAACCAAGGCCTGTAATATTCCCAGCATATGGTAACTACATATAATACTTCACAACACACAGGTTTGTTGGTTTGTTTGTAGACCCTTTTATTGTGCCTCTGAACCTTTTAGCATTCGTGAATATAAAAAAAAAACACATTGTATTTGTTATCTACTGAAAGAGCCAGTCCCTGAATTGAACTATCTTTCTGCTTCTTTCTTTTTTTCTCTACCTCAGCAATTCCAAAAAAGAAAAAAAAAGAAGTGAAAAAGCAGGGGCAAAATAAGAGAAAAGTTGGCAGGGATGACAAACTAAAAAGCAGCGCAAAGATAGAATCAAACACAGCTGACCTTTCTGAACAACTGAGAAAAGTGCCCTGACTTTGAATTCTGACCAAAAGAGAGAAAAAGAAAGGAGCGGGGGGGGGGGCAAGGGGGAGGCTGCAGCCATCTAGTCTGGATGTTCAAGGTAGGAGGTCAGCCTCTCTCTCTCTCTCTCTCTCTCTCTCCTTTTCCCCCCTTCCCTCCCAAGCAGCAATGACACAAAAGCCTATTGCAGAAAAGACAGCACAGAAACGGTATGACAACTGCTAGGGTGTGCTGAATCTTCCCACATTCCTAGTGAGACAGATGGTGTTACATGGGACACAGGGAGGGTTGTTCAAACAGCAGCAACCTTCAAAGATCAAGCAGAGCCCAGCCCGCCGAGCGCCATTGAGGGACCAGCGCTCATATGTTGCTGAGTTGCATAAACAAACAGCAACAGCTGCTTTGTCTCCCCCCACAGCCCTCAGAGGACTACTATAAACTTTAGTTGTGCCACTGTTAATATGATACAATCATTTTAATTTACTAATTGTAAATGCCATGAGCAAATGAGGGGACTTTTCAACACCAAAGCTACCATTCGTAATGCGCCAACACAATCACACTCTTGCATGTGAAATTCAAGGCAGCTAGGATGGATAAATATCCAGCCATTCCAACTCTCCTCCACCCCCCACCCCGCCGCCACCAGTGTTTTGATAGTAAGAAGCAACAGAGAGGGAAGGGGGGGAAAGCCACTCTGTCTCCATTTTGTCATGGGGGGGGGAGTTACAGATTATCATTATTGTCTCTACTCTGTAAAATGAAATGTTATGAGAAGCTCTGTCGGAATTATATTTTATCGATTACAGAGATCAAGTGAGAGATAGTGAGCTAATTACCAAATTGCTTGATTAGAAGGTGGGCCTGATGCATGTTTGTCTAATTAAACACATATTTTATTGAAAACCAGCTGTCAAGATAAACCTAGAGGAGTATGATTTCCCATCCCCTAAGATAGAAATAAACCATTTCTTTAATTCTGGTGTAGTTGGACCCAATACACATAACTAAGTTGAACACCTACCATATGGATTCCTCCCACAAACACTTTTTTAATAATACATCATAATAGATGTTTTAAGAAGTAATTCTCTAGTGAGCACAAAAATATACCTTTGGTATGTAAAGAGCCCTCTAGCACAGCACTTTGGAGTAATTAGTTTATGAATGTGATGAAGCTTAATCATATGTTCAAAACAGACACATTCTATTCAATTAAATCTAATGCATATCTGATCAAGGAATCATTCTGATTTATAGGAAATATGCAGCTATGGTGTATATACTTCTGTTGTGGTGGATTTCTAATATGATCATATATTATTTAAAAAATCACAAAGAAGGCAATGTATGTACAAACAAGGTTAACTCAAAAATATAAACCTAATCTTACAAGCTAGACAAAAAAAAAATCAAAAAAGGCTCTGTAAAAGGAAATGAAAGACAGAAAAGATGATGAGAAAACTTGAAATGTCTTTCAGATCCTATAGGGGTTCAGAAATTCATAGTAAAACCAAGTGAAAAATGGAATAAAAATGGCTGAGATGTTTAATAATGTATAATTAAAATGCCACAATTTCATTCACATTTTGAGGAACATAAAAAAATGAAACTAAAGTCAAGTTAAAGTGCAAATAAAATTTCTAAATTAGAAATTAACACACTCATTCGATCGTGAACATAAGACTATTAAATCATATTAGAAGAGACCATCAAAAAATCATTTAGACCTCAATTAAAGCTATTACCATTAAAAGATCTGCATCTTCAAAATGCCATGAAAAATTAATAATGATTGCCAATCAAAGCAATATCATTTCTCTAAGGAGTTATTATAGAAAGAAATCACTTAAAACAAGCCCCCCCCACACCTGATCTGTCCCTGGCTTGTGCGTCACCATATGCCGCTCGAGCTGGGTGCGGTAAGCGAATGTGTAGTTACAGAGGGGGCAAGGGAAGTTTTCCTCATTCTTCTCATGGCGATACTTGATGTGCTCTTTCAGTGACGTCAAGCGCTTGTAGCCCCGGTCACAGTAGGGGCAGGTCAGCAGTTGGGCAAAAGCATCTGGAGTTCCAGGTGGCAGGTCTGTAACCAAGGGATATGAGAGAAAGAAGCAGGCCTAAAGGTCAGTAAATCAATGGCAGCTAATGGGCTTCTTGCCCGGGATGGACTGATAAGAATCTGGGCAATCTGTCTACACGGGAATGCCATGATTTCTACCTAGCTTGTGAACCACGTTAATGATTTTTAACACACACACACACACACACACACACACACACACACACACACACACACACACACACACACACACACACAGCATGTGTATACACACACAGGTCAAACTTGTACGGCTTATTAGAAGCATAATTTGTACTTTGCTGCATCATATCATAAAACTTTAATAGCTTTTTTATTTTTGAAAGAAACCTATTTGGGGCTTTGGTTTATCAGTCCTTTGTATCTAATTATCAACCTGCTGTCTTCATACATAATAACCACATATACCATATCTTCTTGTATGTTTTGAAAAATGTATTTATAAAAGACATAACAGAATCAGTTACCCCATCTTTAACATATCTCATAAAAAGTTAATCATTCCAAAACTAAAGTCAGAGCGAGAACACTTTTCCTTTAAAGCACAACTCTTAACTATCTTGCTATTTATTTCACCTATAGAACTATCTCAACTTCACTAAGTAAAAAAAAAAAATCATAATATGCTGAAATTACAGTCACAATCTTTACTCATGAAATTCCATGCTTCTGCAGCTGTTCCTCAATTTTAAGGTAAACACCCAGGCATGTAGTGCATTTATAATTGCAACAGCTGCAAGAGGTCAGAAGAGTGGCTAAAAATGAATTCCATCCTCACCATTTTCTTCTTGTCCGTTGGCCTCCGGAGTGCCAAGACGAGACAGTTCCTCAGGCGCTTCTGGGTAAATAATGGCTGTATCACTGCGTTGCAGGTACTCCTCTATATTGACTGAATGTCCATCTCCTTCCTCCAGTTTCCTCTTAGTAAAATAGTCTTCAAAATCCGATGTGCAATTTGTATTCTTAACTGAAATGGAAAAGAATAAGGGAGAAAAAGAAACAAATATAAAGATCTCTTCTGGGAAATTGTTATGTCTGTCTCCACATGGTTGTTGGAGTGTAAAGCTACACATTTTGAATCTGATTCCCAGTATTTGGCCACCCAACATTTGGTGAGTCAAACGTCAACCTAGCTTATTTCTCCTATCAATGAAATCACTGATGGGTTTTAAAGAGAACAGATCAGGCAAATCACTGATTACGTGATTCATTAATGAAAGATGACAGAAGTCATGTGTGTTTCTTCTCAGTGGAAAGGAAAAGGAAAAAGATACAATCTTATATACTACATATGCACATAACCTAAATAAACAATATTTTAAAATTCCATGCTGTTTTGAATTCCTGAGTAACTCAATTATATTTTACTGAGATTACTACCAAGAAACTGACACTACAATTGCCGCCTCGGGTAGCAATTCTACACTCTTTCCTTAGGCACTTTGCAAAGCCCACATTGCTAAGTGTCATCTCAACCACATAAATAAAAGGATTAACCTGGTTTTGGATCTTTCAAACTGTATGGGCTGGTTTTTGGAGTATATAAACCCATATCACTTTGATGCCTTTTCATGAGAGAGTGATCTAAGTCATCTCTCCTATCTTCTCCCAAACCATCATGTTAGTGCTACTTAAGGAGAACCAGCTCTTCATGCTGGCCCTGCTGCTTGGTGAGAAAGCAAACACAGAAGCATGATTAAGGGGAAAGCCTGTGGCTAGGTCCATAAACAACTGCCTCCTCAGGATGCAAGAATTCTGGTGTGTCCCGGATTCTAATCTCATGTGGTTAAAAAAAAGTAACTTCTCTGATATTCATTTTGGGGGAAATCTCAACACCCCCACCCCCACAACAAGAGCTGTTATTCAAATAATGTGATGTCTAGAACAATTTTATTAAACAGAACAGCATATTTCTGCAACAGCTGTCTAGAGTAAGCTTCCCCACCCCCATCTGCATCGTTTTCCTTTTTTTCCTCATTAAAACATAAACTTGATGGATTTTTCCCCCTATGAAAAAGAATGTGCTCTGAACCACATAACATCTTCTTGCTAAAATTAATCATTTCCCTTTCCCTTCTCACTATTAGACACAGGAACAATTTAGTAAAACCTATGATATTATATAAAATTATTAATCCAACCATGTAGGAGACTGGGCATTCAATCACTTGTTTAGTTATGCATGTTTAAGGACATCAGTGTTGAAAGGACATAAGCTTGTGTTACTCAGAAAAGAAGTAGAGCTGCTATTATTATTTTTATAAGTATTTTAGAAAGCCCTTCCTCCAGACATCTACAGTCAAAAGATTCTACAAGCAACTAACTTTTTTATTATCTGTGGGTATTAAGGTTTTGCTACATTTATTTGCTTAGGTCATGTTACTGGGAACCAAGATGATTATATTTTCTCTCTCATAAAGCAACCAAAATAGAGATCAACTTGATTCTGCTCTCTCTTACAATAGCATAAATCAGCAGTATCTACCCTAAAATCAATGGGGTTGGATTGATAATTATAGAGTGAAAGCAGCACTAGATTTACATCATTGTAACTTAGACTATGGGAGGAAAACAACACACAAGGTTACTGAAATATTTAGCATCTTTGCCTTAAGGCAACAGTTAAGGCAAAAAAAAAAATCCATTACAGTGCTATAGATGGTCAATGATGTTAGGATAAAATCAACTCACACCTCTGTTTTCTGAACAATATTTAAGGGAGGAAAAAATGGGTTATGGAGAGAGGGGGGGGGAACTACATTTTCCAGCAAAATCTAAAGGAAACACCTAGTTATACAAGAGAAGGAAAAATAGTTCTGTAAAACTTATAGCCCGAAACTACTAAATCCCAGGGGATGCCTTAATATCATTTACAGAAGGAAGCAATTCTGGCAATAGCATCATGGATGTTGTTAATAAAAATATTCAGTTCCTGTCAATACGCAGCATCTTTCTTCAATACACAGACTACTGAGCTCAAGCAAACACACACACACGCAGGCATTTCTTTCTGCATAGAGGGTCGTGATTAAGGCAGCTGAATGAAATTGGTGGCGGCAGCAGCAGCAACAACACCTGAAGAAAGGTACAGGTTGCAAACACAAATCTTTTTATAAACAATAAATAAAAATGTCTGATGATCACTAAACTCCAGATGTCTTGCAGTGGAGGCGATGGAATACACCCTGTTCAATGAGCTAGCTATATTACAACCCAAGTTTTTTTAATTATTTTATTTTAAGGATACTGAACATACATTTGTTGCATTTCCCACAGCACTAACTTTCGGAGAACAATCTTTTAAAAGAGGATCCTTAAGACTATTACATTAATAGCTTACTTCTTAACTATTTCAATTAATACTCTTGTGCGCAGTTTTCCGTACAAAAGGAATATTTTTACTGATGTTTCTTAGCAGACCTTCAGGTGGTACTGACCAAAGGGAGCTAGATTATCTGAAAGACTTTCCTATTCCAGGTGGTCCCAGCTGCCTGGAATAGGAGTGTTGAGCTCTGCTCTGGCCTCTTGGCTGCCATGGCAATGTTTCATATGTATGTGCATGGAAATGTTGGATCATTATATTGTTTAGAAACTTCCACACAGGCATATTTGGGTTTGGCCTTCCCCAGCAGGAGACCATTTCTCATATGTAGGGAGATGACAAGGTAGTGGGCAGTAACATTTGCTCTGAATTTTGCAGTGTACTTTACCAACCCCTACGATCTTCTCTGTGTTTTTTGAGGTGATAGGAAATCATTAACCCCATGTCAGCGTTCTCATTAGAAGTCACTTTCAATTGAAGTTTACTCTATGTGGCTCTCCACAGGTCTACCCAATTGCCACTACTGCCAGTAATTTACTGGTTATGGTTGAAGTATTTCTTTGGATCCCAGCCATATTTTGCTCATGTTTTAGAGTGACCATCTACTGCAGAATACCGAATGCACGACAACCACCATCCAGGATGTTACAGTCTTACATGATTGTAAGAATGATGTACTTGTACTGCCCAGTGCTTGGATAGTACTGTATATGCTAAATGCATTGGGTTATGCTTAGTGGTGTCCTTCCACTGACAAAATAACTTTGATCAGCAAATTCTTTTGGCAATGGAATAAGGAGGCATTTTCCCCCAATTCTCTCTCCTCTGAAGATGTCTGGGCACTCTCATGTTCTTCCAAAAGGGTCTCTCAACACTGGAACAGATTTGGAGGTGCATGGAGGAGTTGCAGGAGAAGGAGGAATTGAGGGCTGAAAAAACTCCCCTTCTGCTCACGGAAGCCTCTGTTGGTTCAAAACAGAGCCTTCCTTCAGCAGAAAATACAGTAACCTTTGGAAAGTAAAGTAATGTTATGAAAGTTCTCATGCTGATGCTTCGTCCTAAGATCTTTCGGAACTATATACATTCTAATGTTTCAAAATATTCTTCTTAAGGCATGTAGAAGAAAAGGGAGGGGTGTTCTTAAATAATGAATATATATATATATTTTTCTCGGCTGCTTTTCTCCTGATAATGTATGTCATTAATATATGACTTAGGCATGGGGTGGACTGTGCACAACTGAGTTTGTTATAGACACAGGAACAGGAGAAGTATCCTTAGGAGTTTTTGTATAAATTATTATAGCAGCTCTGGTAAACACTGGAAATAGAATGACAGCAACAACAGAATGCAGGAACAGCCAAGAGCCAGGATACCTAGGAACAGAACTCCAGTTGTGGTTTATTACCAATGGAAGAAGCAGTTTTCATGGATTCTTCCTCCCTTCTGCAGACTCTGGAACAATGTGGGAAAGTGGCACAGGAGCCTGCAGAGGGTGCCAGTAAAAATGGCTTTCTCTCTTCCTGTAACATGTGACTCTGCTGGGTCTTCTTCCTTCCTTCCTTCCTTTAATGTAAAGGGCCTTTCTGCATCTGATGTTTACAGAGAAGCGAACAGCAGTGAGCGTGATGGGATCCCTGTATGGAACCATTTTCATAAGTACTGCAACCAATCGAGACTGCTAAAATATTGTCCCTATTCTATAGCTGTAGTCCGGACACAAATGTTTAGGATCAACACTTCTGGAAGACTGATCAACATTAAAGAAGTAGGCTGAATGGAAGTGCTCTTGAAAATGGTGCTTCCTTCTGCTTTTTTAATCTCCAAACATACTTGTTAGTCTATACATTACTTTTCCTCCTCTTTCCCTCCTGCCTCTTTTACTGGATTTACAGCCCTATTATCCACCTGTCCTCACCTGGCCTAAAAACAGTTCTGAATGTTTTGTGCAGTAGTTTACTCTGTCAGTAAACATCAATGGGTTTTGGAATATGGACATTGTCATGTTTCTGTGAATATGAAAGGAATTCAGGTGCTGGGACAAATGTTTGTGGCTAAATTATAAACCTTACAATCCATGGAATTTATTGAAAGATTCGTAACTGAAAAAAATGTTAGCTGGTTGATTATATACGAAGGATTAATAACACAAATATCAAATGTCAATCATACACAAAGCAGGCATCTAAAAGTTTCTGTTATGCTAGTAAGGAACCTTTGGTCATCAACATCAGTGGAATAACAGATCAGCATTGGAAAAAGAAAGTGTTCATCCTCCCCTCCCCTCCATGAATGGCTCTTTGACGAGCTTCTCCTTATATGCCCTTTGCAGGATTTTTATGCATATAGCTACTCTCTCATCGATTCCTTGTGAGTTCAAATTGCACACAGATATGACACTCCCATCTGTGAGTCAAGCTTTTTAGGAAGATGTAAAGCGAGTGACCTCACCAAGGAAGTCTTGTTTTAATTAAGGACCGGGGCAAGGACTCCTTAAAGCCTGAGGTAGCATAACATCATATGAGCATAAACCACACTAAGGAAAGTAGGTATTTAAAGGAGAGACATTCAAGAGCTGGGAGGCTAGTTATTTCTTGTGGGAACTCTTCCTGTAAGATGGAGATAGCTGCTCCTAATCGGCAACAAAGCTAATAAAACCACAGCCTTCATTAAGCAGGAAGTGGCAGGCCCTCATTGGTACATGCAGATTAGAGTCTCAAAACGATCATTCCTTCTAACTTGCCAACTTCTACTTCTGTTTTCCTCTCTGCAGAGAACTCTTTTCCTACTTAAAACAAAAAATACTGTCTCAGCAAAGAGCATTTTTCTGCTGCCACTAAGAGTGGGGAAGCTTTTTTAAAAAAAAAATCTATGAGGAATGTATTCTTTCATTTCCTAAACAAAGTTTTGCAAAGCCATGCTGGCCTGATGGGGTACTAAATTTACCTGTATGTTTCAGTTTATGTAACTAATGACTCACATTTGATCAATTTGGGCGGGCTTAGGAATCAACGCCATTTTGTGGTTGCATGCAATACATTGCAATATCCAACACCATTTTTGATATTGCTCACATTGCAGAAGCCACTCCTCCAGTGGTAGCAGTGTTGGTATTAATAGTAATATGAATAACAAGCAGCATCAGGTAGAAACCTGTCCATTTTCTGCAAGCTTAGTACAAAACACTGATACCTACTCTCTGTGCTAATAAATGATGGGATATCTTCCACCATACCACCTTGAACATAAGCAAGCTCATCTGATTTTGAAAGCTAAGCAGGCCAGATTAGTACCTAGATAAAAGACAACCAGAAAATGCCATAGATCATCAGGTAGAGACTGGACAGAATCCTACCGGAAATCCTGGACAGAACGGAGTGTTGCCAGGAGCATCAACAATTCAGGACTGGATAAATAATATACAGTACCACTTCATTCAAATAAAATAAAAATTCAGCTAACTACTGTATGTGACCTAATTACCAGGACAGGGTAGCCATCACGTATGCCTTGAAATACTTTTATGAAATACTTGTATAAATCGAGAGGGTGGTGGCAAATCAGCTGCAGAAATACCTGGAGGAACAGGTTTGTCTTGACCCATTCCAGTCTGGATTCATGCTGTCTCAGGGTACTGAGACAACACTGGTCGCAATGCAGGATGACCTTTTAAGGGAGGCTGACAGGAGCTGATGCACCCTGTGGGTACTCCTAGATGTCTAAACAGCTTTTGATACTGTCAAATATGGTATCCTCTTGTAGCATTCCTCAAGGACTGTATCCAGAAAGTTCAACTAGGGGAGGAGGTGTTGGCACCTTGGACCTTAAGGTAGTGGTCCCCAACCTTGGGCCTCCAGATGTTCTTGGACTACAACTGCCAGAAGCCTTCACCACCACCTCTGCTGGCCAGGATTTCTGGGAGTTGAAGTCCAAGAACATTTGGAGGCCCAAGGTTGGGGACCAATGTCTTAAGGTATGGGGTTCCTCAGAGATCAGCATTATCCCTGAGGCTATTCAACATCTATGTGATGCCACTGGGGGAGGTAAATCAGGAGATCTAGAGTAAGATGTCATCAGTATGCTGATGACACACAACTCTGTCTTTCCATTACCACCCCTGACGTGGATGCCATCCAGACGCTGGAGTGTTGCCTGGCTTCATTACTGGAATGGGCCAAGACTAACAGGCTCAAACTGAACCCAGACAAGATAGATATTTTGCTCCTTGGGAGAACCACTGATAGGGTGTATGTGTGTGGGGTGTGTTTCTAGGCTGGATAGCAGTGCCCTCCTGTTTAGGGACCAAGTGCACAAGTTGCGTGTTCTCTTGAGAGCTCTTTCCTGGGAGTCACAGGTTGCAGTTGTGTCCAGATCAGCCTTTAACCATCTTAGGCTAATTACCCAAGTCTGCCCTGGCATAGACAAGGACACCCTCAGGGCTTTGGTGCAGGCCCTGGTCATTTCCCGGATCAACTACTGCAATGCCCTTTACATGGGACTTCCCTTGAGCCTGATCCAAAGACTTCAGCAAGTCCAGAATGTGGTGGCCAGACAAGTATATTTGACTATATCGCTCTGGTTCTGGCTCGCTTCGACTGGTTGCCTGTTGTGTTGTTGATCAGGTTCAAGATTTTGACACTTACATACAAAGCGCTTCATGATTTGGGCCCATGTTACTTATTGGAGCATCTTTCCTTAATGTCATCCATCTGATTCAGAAGATCATCCCAGTAGAGGCTTGTCTGGGTGCCACCCTGAAGGAGGCCCATAAATCTTCTACAAGAGGTAGGGCCTTCTTTGTGGTGGCTCTAACCCTATGGAACCAGCTTCTGGAGGAGCCTCACCTAGTCCCCTCCCTGTTGATATTTAGGAGGCAATTAAAGACATTGCTTTTCAGGGAGGCTTCCCACACTGATCACTTTTCCTTCCCCCCACTTTTTCTCATTCTGCTCTGGCTTTACATTATTGGCCTGTGCTATCTGTTTTAAGGGGTAATTGTAGTTAATGTTAATGCTTTTATCTTCTTTTTTTTGTATTACATTTGTTGTAACCTCTCACAGTAGTGCCTCGGCACTAATGGGAGCAGGATATTAAATGAATGAATGAATGAATGAATGAATGAATGAATGAATGAATGAATGAATGAATGAACGAATGAATGAATGAATGAATGAATGGCAGTTGTGAGAGGAACATCTGCCTAGAAAGTCTTCAGTACACCTCCAACTTTCTTAAATGTGAATCAAAAATAAATCTTGCCATATGCATTGATGCTTCTGGGGATAGAAAGCCTCCACATGTCTGAAGTACTGAAACACTATCACTGCTACAAAAAGTTGACTCCAAATGTCCTAATTAGAGATGGGGGTATTCATTTACAAATACGAATACCCCTGCACAGGTGGCAATAATGAGGGTCCAGCCCCATGGGGCCAGACGGTCCACTCACAATTCCGCTGCTGCCACAATCTCCGGGATCCTTCCTATCACTCCAGAGTTTGTGACCTGTGAGCCACTCTTTGACCTGGCAGAGAGGCCTGTCGTCCTGCCTCTTTCTAGGAGTGGCGAGCCAATCAAGAGCTCCGCAGCAGCGGCGGAATTGTAAGTGGACTGTCTGGCCCTATGGGGCTGGACCCTTGTTACTGCAACTTGTGCGGGGTTATTCATATATGAATACAAATAGCTCCATCTCTAGTCCTAATCCTTCATGAACCGCCCAGGGACCTTTGGGTAGTGTGGGCGGCATATTAATTGATTAATTACATAAATAAATAAATAAATAAATAAATAAACAAACAAACAAACAAACAAACAAACAAACAAATAAACCTCTTAGTTTCATTGAGAGAAAAACTATATAGCTGAAATCTGGTTGCTTAGCATAGCAAATTGCAACAAGAGCTGAATCAGTGGGGATTTGCTGAGTCAGGTCCTACATAGATTTCATTGATTCAAATGGGCCTACTCGTTGCATCAAGACATCAGCTCATATGTTCATCTTAGTACAGTGGTGCCTCGCATAGCGACGTTAATCGGTGCAGCAAATATCGCTGCAAAGCCATTTCGTCGCTATGCGATTTTAAAAAGCCCATAGGAATGCATTGAAACCCCCTTCAATGCATTCCTATGGGCTTAAAACTGACCTTTAAGCGAAGATCCTCCATATGGCAGCCATTTTCGCTGCCTGGTAAGCGAGGAATCCGTCCCTAAACACAGTGGGCGGCCATTTTTTTTACCCGGTGGCCATTCTGGAACCGCCGATCAGCTGGGGGAAAATTGCTTTGTGATAATCGGTAAGCCAAACAGGGTACCGATCATCGCAAAGTGATTTTTCCCCATTTAAAACATCGCAATGCGATCGCAAAAAGTTTGTTGGTATGCGATTTCGTCATTAAACAGGGTGCCCGTTAAGCGAGGCACCACTGTATGTAATAAGTATCATCTGCTATCAGTGGATAGGGCTACTGACATGGGTGCAACACTACTCTACGTTCTGCAGCTTAATTGTGTGAGACATGGTAGGCATGTCAAAGGCATCATGAAATTATCTTCAAATATTTGGCCATACTCCTCTATATAAATAGCTCCATTGTTGATTTAAAAATTTGGATATGGTCTGAATTAGTTTAAAATTTAAATCTAATTACATCACCACCTATATCTTCTGCTTTTCAAAAAAAAACTTTAGCAAAAGAAAATAATTCATCAACACTATTGCTTTATGCTCTGCATTGTAATTCAAATGCTATTAAAACAAAATGACTTCATTTTACTTTGCATTTTACTCTCCAACACATAAAGCTGACATAAAAACAAAAACTAAAGCAAAACAACAACCTCAACATCAATAAAGGTTATTTTTCCATTATTTTTCCCTATAAGAATTAGGCAAGTCAGTTTGTTGTGATGTCTAATAAGAACATGTGGGTGTGTGCCGGCATCAGAGATGTGTGAGTAATAAAATCCTTTAAACATTTCGGTGCCACCTTCTTTAACAATATTGCTAGTGAGCACTAAGTAGAAAACATAATTCTAGTAATGGAAGAAGAAAACAGTTTATTTAGAATGAAAATTAGGGGAAGAAGAATATGGAGTATCTGTTGTGCCTTGCCGGAAGAAAATATTTTGCTGCCATTTTCATTAAGATGATGATGATAATCATCATCATCATCATCATCATCATCATCATCATCATCATCATCATCATCATCATCTTAGGACTGCATAGCTGAAAGGGTCCCAATGGATCATCAAGTCCAGCCCCTTGTCAAGGAGGCAGAATGGGGCACCAAGCTCCCAACCACTGGTTCTGCAATCAGATGCCTAAACCACTGAGCTAGCATAGTATCATAACCATATCCCCACTTCTCTGAATCGCAACAGGTTCTGAAAACTAGAACCAAAAACATAATGCTGACAAATACATAGTTTCACAGCATGAAATGAGACCTGGGCCTGCAACACTGCTTCCACTGAAACCATGCTTGCCTGTCAAAAAGAACATGACCTGAATTCAGGATCTATGCTAAAGCTGCTTCAAAATAAACAAGACAAATAGTTTGATACAGTTTTCAGCTAAGTAATACATATATGGCTCTTTGGCATCAATGTTCCTTTATTTTCATCTATATGCCAAGAAGGATTTCTGAGAAGAGTGGGGATGAAAAAGGTAAGGAAAGTGGCAGAAATACTGTAGCTAGAAATGAAAAGAATCATGTGTACATGGAGACCAAGTATTTGAGTGTGCATGCACACGCATACAGACACACATTGGAATCTGTTAGCTCTCAAGGATGCTGCCACAATAAATAAGGAAAATATAGATAAAGACTGGAAGAATATTTACTGAAAGACAATTAAACTGCACACTAAATTATGTAGAAATGCTCCTTGAAACTTGACCCAAGATTTGACCACCGAAGGCAATTTTAGTTAGTAAGAATATCTTGAAAGTTCAGCTAGAAAAGTGAAGTACAGTACAATAGAAAATGAACTATTTAATTCTTTCTGTTTCTAGAAAAAGTGAGGTATGGTAAGATGGGGGAAGCAACAGTAAGATTCCGAAGGTCTAGCCTTACCTGTTCCATTGTTTCCAGTGGTCTGAATTGCAGCTTCAGGCCCCATGGTGTCATACTCTTCTTTCATTTCTTCTGTAACACAAGAATCCACATTTTGAGTACTTCAGTTAACTAACAGCTTGATAAAACACTGAGCAAATGGCAGTAATAAGGATACTGCTGCCACTAAAAACACAAAATGAGGCACCGATAAATCTCTACGCGATAGTTTTGTTTTGTCAATTTCATGAATCTGATCTTGTTAACTGTATCCTCAGCCCCACTCCTACTTGTTACTGGGTAAGTATGTGTGGACAAACGCAATGCATGTACTAAGATATGGTAGCACACCTGTGAGCGAATCTCTATGATCACAGGAATAAATGTCGCAGTTCAGTTTGGCCAAATAAGCTCATGACAAAGAAACAAGTTGGCTGAAGTGGAAATGCCACAAGAAGAAATCCAGCCTTAACTTACTCATCAGGGAAGGCTGACTGTTGCCACCAAACATTAAAAAGTAGCCATGTGCTCCACATATGAAAACAATGTTCAGTGCTGCGTAATACTTCCATCAGGTCACGATGAAGTTACAAACAAGGCAAGGTTTTGAATTTCCTAGAACTCTTTATCAGACAAAGATAGTATAAAATTTTGAGCTAAGGCAAATAAACCCCAAACGTGATGTCCAGGATTCTTGAAAACAAACTGCTAACCAGGCAAGGCAGAATTTACAATATGAAAAAAAAGTGCCAAAGTATCAATTTACAGTCACTCCCCTCTCTGAAGACAAAAGTCCATCTGGGACCCCTGTACATCTCACATGAGGAGATATACTATGATCTAACCCTGTAAATCCCAGTTGGCCAGCCCAACAGATCCAGTCAGGCCAGCCCAATGGACCCTGATAAGGGCCCAGACAGGTTTCTGCCTGATCCTCAGGCATATGATTTGAACAACTTTCTGCGAGGAAAGAAGAATCAGTCTCGTGATACTGTAGTAAAGCAACAAAGTGCAGAAATCCATGAGGTGCTTAATAAGAGAGTAGGTACAGCTTTACTTCTTGCAGTGAGAGATTATGACCTCAGTCATATCTTCATGAGCACCTTCATAGCACTAGTGTGATATAACAGCAGCACCAGCGTAATAACTCCATTTTGTAGCACTATGCTGAACATGGCTGCACTTTCCCACCTTGAACATTTCTGTGGTGTCACAGCAAGTCTGCAAGTTGTCTAATGTGTCCGGAATGCTGCAGGCAAATTTTCAAGATGCATTTGTCAATGTATCCCACCCCCACCAAACCAAAGCAAATCAAAATATGCAAAATACTCTCTCATAGTATGGTTTGACCTGATTATTTTTTCTTACTTTTGCCAACTGAATTCTTCTTCCATATGGCTGCTGTTATGTAAACTGGTAACAGGAGACTTTAGGACCAACAGGAGGGGCATTTCTCTTGGTCCCACCACTCTCACAAGTGCACTGAGTGGGGACACTGGAGAGGGCCTTCTCTATCGCTGCTCTCAGGCTCTGGAAATCCCTCCCACAGAAGGCCAGGCTGCCCCATCTTTGCTGTCCGTCCACAAGCAGGCAAAGACCTTTCTCTTCAGGCAGGCTTTCCCTTAGTAATTGGCTGACATAGGTTTTCTAAAGGGATTGATGTACTTTGTTGATTTTAAAGGTGTGTTTAGTATTAATTTTATTTACTGTTTTTAACAAAATATTTGCTTAATTCTTTTTAAATATTTATTTATTTATTTAATTTATATGCCGCCCACTCTACCCAAAGGTCTCTGGGTGGCTTACAACAATATTTGTAAATTTACTGTTTTTAGCTTTTAAATATTGTACTTTAATTATGTATTTTATTTTTTTTATTTATTTTTGTAAGCTGCCTTGGGTCCTTTTTAAGAAGAAACATGGGGTAATATTTTTTAAAAAATAAATAAAATAAACTGAATGAGATGTTTTTAAACAACTATATCCAGTAGTACGGCAGTCAATAAAATCTCCAGCAAATAAATGGAACCACAGAAGGAGACAGTAGCTAGTTAGACGGTCTAGTGATAATCAATGGAAGCATCAGTATTAGCAAACAATTCTGAGTACATAAAATTTAAAATTCTCATTTTTTTGTAAGAAGGATTTTGATGCAAAAAGGAAATGGCACCTCATTAATCTATTCCTGTAGAAACTGTTGCGAGAAAAAGGAAGAACAGTTTAGACAGAAACCCATACTTGGTTCATTCTGAAATTTGTAACCTTGCA
>NC_135783.1:219509471-219526971 GCF_051106095.1 Pogona vitticeps | reverse complement strand
GAGAGAGAGAGAGAGAGAGAGACCCCTCTTTTAAGGTCTCTTTTGGCAAGGGCCACACTATCCCAAATGACACATTAGTGTTCCTCCAGCAATGCCACTGAAATATTTTCTTGGGGACTGAAGAGGGAAAGGAAGAAAGATAAATGATTTATGAACAGGCCTTGAGGAGTCCCAAATATCAGAACAATCTAAACATGCAATGAAGTCATGTCTCACTATATGGGGTCAGGAACAGATCATCCATCACTTTGGGAGAGGGAGGGGGCAACAATACTTCTTAACCTTTAGGGTCCCGTCTCACAAACAGCAGTAAATACTTTTGAACTGAATAAACAACCGCTGTCAGTTTCACGTATGGGAGACCTCTGCCATCTTTTTACCAGAAGAGCAAGCTGGAAGTGCCAGACAATATCTCATACAGCCTTCCTCCCCACCACCTTACCCTGCTGTTTCAACATCCACCCACAGGCCCTACAACAACACATATAACAACACCTCCCAACTGAAAGAGTAAGAATAAATGTCACTGGTGGCTTTGGCTGGAGTTCCACAGAAAGAGAGAGAGAGACAGGCTCAGCCCATCGGTTATTTCTCCTCTCATCTTTTTATTATGACGTGCAAAGCATCACCACCCACTACATGCGCAGGCATGCACGCACTCACACACACCTGAAATAAGCAGGAGCTGTGTAGGAGCAGCAACAGTTGATGCTGTGCTTGCACCCTTCCGTGAATATTCACTAATGCCTACTTTTTGTGTTCAATCTTGAAGGATAATTGTTTGTGTTTATCTATGGAAAACAGGAAGGAAAAGGGGTTTCTGCTGGAAACAATAAATATATAACATGAAAGGAACTGACTGTCTATGCAGAAAATAAAATAAATGAATGAAACATTAATTTTTCATCCTATTTCTGCCCCCACCCTTTTAAAAGTAGTGTATCACCCTTGCAATCTGCACAACTCAATCTCAGTAATCTAGCATTCTCCTGAGTTTGAAACCAGGGCTTCTTTGCACTTCATTCCATTCTATTCCACCCACTAACAATGATTAACTTTTCACTGCAGAATCTCTCTAACCACAATATGGATGAGATTCTCTCTCTCTCTCTCTTTTTTTTTTTTGTCATTGTGATCCACCAAGTTTCATTTGACACTGAGAAATGAAACTCCTCCCACACAATCTGTCCCGCTTTTGGTGTGATTAGATGCAAAGGGAGTGTAAAGGATCTATAACAGTATTTTATCTTTCTTTAACAGCCATGAAAAAGAGGGGTTTGGGGCAAGTACAATAATGGGTGAGGTGGGAGAGAAAAGCTGCACAAGTTGAGATGCCCTTTTCTGTGCAACCATTAAAGGTACAAATGCCCAATCTCCTCTACCTCTGTCCAGCCAGTATCCCAAGTTCATCTTACACTCTTTCCATTAATTCAAATTAGCAACTTCTTGCTTGAGCTTCTGAAAAATTTGCACATGCAGTGGAGCGCCCCAGTTGGCACAATAAACAGGCTATTACTTCGAAACCGCAAAGAAGTGGGAGCCCAAAGAATTCCACTCTGCAATTCAATAAACAGGAGGGTAAGACGTACTGTTTGCTGGCTCAAAATAGACACTAATTTTACATTTGTCTCTGAGGCACAGCAAAAAACCAACTAAAGAGCAGTAATAAATGTCCAAAACCAGCATCAGTATCCAAAATTTCTCACAGTAATCTTCTGAGGAATTAATTACAATTCTGTGTAACAGTCGCATTGGCAAAATGTGCCCATAATTACACCCAGGTACTGTACTATATTGCAGGGAAATTTGCCACACAGCGCTGTGCTTACAACGATAAGTCAGTGAGATCAAGCTATGTGCATACAAAGATTATCTGACTTATTGTCATTGTGTGCTATTTTGTGCTGAATCATATTAAAGTTTCATTTTCTGTAAAACTGTATGTGTAATATGGGGTTACCAATGCATATAAAGCTGGTACTTAAATTTGCTTCCCAAGCAGTGAGAAATAGTAAGAGATATGGGAATATGGATTCCTTTAAACACACACACACACAATTTAAAAGTGGCAAAGCTTTATTTCTAATACGTACTTTCACTTCACAAGGCTCTGTTATAGCAAACCTTCCTATTCTTCTCGGCAAGCATAAAATACAATAGTATCAGCATACGGATTAATTTTACTGTTAAATTTAAGCCAAGAATCTAGGTCTCTCACTTGCTAGAGAAATATATTTATGGCCTGCTTTCCTCTAGTTTGTAGTGCATAAATCAGTAGCAGCTGAAAAACACAGCACTTTATTCTGCTCATTAACCTATGGAAAAATCTTCCCACCACCAATATAGATGAGCCTTAAAGTAATACTGAAACAGTATAATACTTAGCTGACATGCCCTTGTTATTACAAAGTACCACTACAAAGTTTCTTTGCTCAACATTTAATAACTAACCCCTACTTCACATTCACTTGCTTTTTGTGGAGTTTCCCATTAAGCACCTGTTACATAACAGCACTGATGTTACCTGTCTGTCATGGGTTTGGAGGGAAAGTTCCATCCTATGGGGAGTGGAAGGCGGGACATCAGGAGGAGGGGCTGTACTGTATAAATATGTGATGCCTGTGTGGTGAAGACACACACTGGGAGATGCTGAGACAGACTGTGAGACACTGGGTTGGGACGAAGCAGCAGCTGGGGAGAAGAAGCTGTTGTGGGAGTCTGGGTGTCTGACAGGGTACTACTGTGTGTCAGAGTACCAGCCTGAAAGGTTCAGGGGTCTGTTGGTTAGCCAGAACTGATGGGTTCAGGGTCTGTGCTTTAAGTTAAAGGTTCTAGGTGAACCAAACTGTATGCTTGTGTGTGTGAGAATAAGCCACGTTACTTTATTTTATTCACCTGATTGTTTTATTTACCCTGTTTGTATTTAAAATAAACCTTATTCTTTTATTGTTTAAAAATCCATCCCTGGTCTGTGTGACTTATTATAGGGAATGGTTGGTGGCAGCTTAGTAACTGTGTGATAGATCCCAGTAGGTCTGGGTTTGTCACATTGATTGGTGTCCAGCGTGTGGGATACGACTGGTCCAGTTGTCCAGCGGTCCAGCAAAGCCTTGGCAGGTGTGCCCAGAGCAAGGGGGGTCTAGTCAGGGACAGTCTGAGGCGCGTAGGTAATCTTCTAGGTGTACCTCACGGGGAGGTGCGCTAGTAGAAGAACGTGCCAACTGGGGAGACTTAGATTAAGGTGCTCTGAGGCAGCCTAGTTTTGGCGGGAAAACGCTGAGGCAAAACTGCGTAGCAACAGCGAGCTAGCTTGCCAGCTGAGAGGCCCAGCAGAGGGGGGTAGGCTCTGACTCGATACTGTTGCAATTTAAGTGCTGAAGAACAGCAGCAATCTCTAGGGAGAGCTGGTTCTGAGGCAAGAAGGAAAAAAAGTGGTCGTTTTATTTTGAGGCTTGACTTTTTAAAGCAGCCTGTTCTGAGGGGGGGTATGCCCTTGACTCGAAGCCAAGTAGCAGACATGAGTGAAGTGAAAGACCCCCAGATTGACCAAGGTTCTGAGGATGAATTTGGCTCAGTGCAAGGTGACAGCACAGGAGAGCAGAACCCAGAACTTAGAAAATTGATCCTAGCCCAACAGCATGAACTGAGGGTGAGGGAAATGGAGGAAAGATTAGAGAGAGAGAAAATGGCATTTGAATTAGAGCGAGAGAGAGAGAGAATGGAGAGAGAAGAAAGAATGGAGAGAGAGAAGATGGCGTTTGAATTAAGAAAACTGGAACTGATGAACCAGAACAATAATAATAATAGGGATTCTGAGGGAGGCCAACTGTCTAAGGCTGACCTGAAGAAATTCCCTGTGTACCACAAGGGAGATTGTCCTGAGGTGTTCTTTTCCTTAGTGGAAAGAGCGTTTGTGGACTTCTCAGTGAGGGAAACTGAGAAGATGACCATCATGCGTTCTTTAATCAGTGGTAGCCTGGCTGAGGTTTATGCCGAGATGCCTGAGGAACGGATGAAAGATTTTGCAGAGTTTAAAAAACTGGTGTTCGCAAGACATGGGATAAATGCAGAGCAGCTGAGACAAAGGTTCAGGTCCCTCACCAAGAAGCCAGAACAGACTTTTACCCAAGTGGGGGCCCAATTGGTGAGGCTGCTTGAGAAATGGCTGTCGCAGGAGGGAACAGAGACCTATGAGCAGCTTAAAGACTTGATAGCCCTGGAACAGTTCTATTCAGTCCTGCAGGGGGAATTGAAATTCCAGGTGAGGGAAAGGAAACCGAAATCTGTGGCAGCAGCCGCAGAGATCGCAGATTTTATCTCCCAAATAAGAAAGCCCTTGGGTGAGGGGAAATCTGTAGGTAAACCCAAAGAAACCTACAGCAAGTACTCTCAGGGACCAGGGAAAAGCCAGCAAGGGGGAGGGGCCCATGGTGAAGGGAAGCCCTCAGACATGAAACCAAGACCTCAGATTTTGGAGGGAAAACCAAAACAAGATGAGAGAGAATCAAAATATACCAGAAAATGCTATTTCTGTCAGGGAAAGGGTCATCTAATCTCAGAGTGTGAGAAATTAAAGCAGCTAAAAGGAATGGTGCCTCAGAATTCTAGTGGGACCAAGCCAAAAGCTGTGTTCTGTGTCCAGAAAGAGCAAAGCTCATTGTCACAGAGGGAGCCTGTTGCCATGACTACTCAGTCTGGAACAGCTACCTATGCTGATCAGGCTGAGGAAAATGGTCCTCTTCTGGAGGTAAAGCGCTGCTTGCTGATAAAAACAGATTCTCAGTTGTTTGAGACAGCAGGGGTGGACGTAGGAATACTTGACCGTCAGTATAGGGGGCTGCGGGACACTTGTTCCCAGGTAACCCTGTGCCATCCAGATATTATTCCTAGGGAGTTTATAATCCCAAATGAGAGCATGAAGGTGGCAGGGATTGAGGGGCAGATAATCTCTCTGCCAGTAGCAGAGGTACCTGTCAACTTTCAAGGCTGGAGGGGAGATTGGCGGATAGCGATTTCATCGACTCTGCCAGCAGCCGTGCTCGTGGGAAATGACCTGGCTGAACATGTGAAACGGGTGCTAGTGATTACACGCTCACAAGCCACCACAGGGACAGTTCAGGGGGGTAATGATGAGCCAGAGACGGAAGCAGGTGGGGGAAGTTCAGAAGCTGTGGTGGAAACCTTAACCACAGACAGCAGATTTGGACAGGAGCAAAAGGCAGACGCCACTCTCCAAAAGTGTTTCGAACAGGTGACTGACGCCCAGCTAACACCTGAGACCCCAGTGAGATTTCTGGAGAAAAAGGGGATTTTATATAGAGAAACCCTGAGGAATATCTCAAAAGGGGGAGATGGGATCAGAAGTCAGCTGGTGGTACCTGAAAAGTATCGCCCCATGATCTTACAAAGGGGGCACTCTGACATGTTTGCTGCACACTTAGGGGTCAACAAAACACAGCAGAGAATCACACAGAATTTCTACTGGCCTGACATAGGGAAGCAGATCAGGGAGTTCTGTAAACAATGCGATGTGTGTCAAAGGCAGGGGAATAACCGCGATAGGACCAAAGCAAAGTTGTGCCCTTTGCCTGTGATTGACACTCCGTTTAAATGCATAGGGGTGGATATTGTGGGACCTTTGCCCAAGGCCACAAAGAGGGGGAACAGGTTCATCCTAACAATTGTGGACCATGCCACAAGGTATCCTGAAGCCATACCCCTGACTAACATTGAAACTAACACAGTGGCCGATGCTTTGGTGGGGTATATGTCCAGGATGGGATTTGCCTCAGAGATAATCACAGATTTGGGCGCATCGTTCACATCAAAGCTCATGAAACGCTTATGGCAGATCTGTGGAATTAAGCACAAGGAAACCACTGCGTATCATCCTGAAAGCAATGGGTTAACTGAGAAGTTCAATGGGACTCTAATGCGCATGATTAGGGCTTACTTGGCAGAGAATCCAAACAATTGGGACCAGAAGCTGCAATCCCTTTTGTTTGCTTATCGATCAGTGCCACAAGCCAGTACCGGGTTTAGTCCATTTGAACTTCTATTTGGGAGACGGGTGAAAGGGCCCCTTGATTTGATCAAACAAAATTGGGAGCAGATCACCCAGGATGACCCACAAGACGTTGTGACTTACATAGACACCTTGATGAATGACCTAAAGCGAAATCTAGAGCTGGCAGCAGAAAACCTGCAAGCGCAGAAGGTCAAACAGAAAACATGGTATGACCGCAAAGCTAGAGAGAGGCACTTTGACCCGGGGGAGGAAGTGCTTTGGCTTAGGCCCTGCAGAGAGAATAAACTGCAGCTCAAATGGGCAGGACCATATAGGGTCATTTCCAAGATGTCAGACCTGAACTACCTAATAGAGCAGGAGGAGATCCAAGCAAGGAGGGTGGTTCATGTGAATGCCCTAAAACCCTACTACAGAGGGGAACAGAGGGTTTTATTCGCGATAAAAGCAGCTGAGAGTGAGGAAGCTGAATTACCCTTCTGGGAGGGTAGAGGGGAAGTAAGATACAACCCAGAGGAGGTAAAGATCAGTCCTGCACTCACCCAAGACCAGCAGCAAGAACTAAAAACGCTGCTTAGTAAATATCAACAGGTGTTTTCCAACAAGCCGGGGATAGTGAAGGGAGTGATGCATCGGATCCACACAGGGGATGCACCCCCGCAGGCAGTATCCCCATACCGAGTAACGGGACCCTATAGGGACAAGGTGCGGAAGGAGCTGGACGAAATGCTGAGGGAGAACATAATCGTCCCCTCTTCTAGTCCTTGGTCCTCTCCGATAGTCCTTGTGGACAAGCCTGATGGGAGCCTTAGGTTTTGTGTTGATTACAGGAAATTAAACCGTGTAACCACTCCTGATGCCTACCCAATGCCCAGGCTAGACAACCTGATTGAAACCATAGGGGGTTGTCGGTTCATCTCATCATTGGACCTGGTAAAGGGATATTGGCAATTAAGAATTGATCCCAGGGATCAAGAAAAGACTGCCTTTTGCAGCCCTTTTGGTCTCTATGAGTTTCGAGTCCTGAGCTTTGGTCTCAGAAATGCACCAGCCACATTCCAAAGGCTGATGGACCAGACCTTGGCAGGGCTCAGTGACTTTACAGTGGCCTACATTGACGACATAGGGATCTTCAGTAATACCTGGGAAGATCACCTGATACACCTGGAGTTAGTGCTGCAGAGGTTAAGTGCAGCAGGGCTAACAGTAAAGGCCAGCAAGTGTCAGCTGGGTAGCCCAGAAATAAAATACTTGGGTCACATGGTAGGGGGAGGAATGATAAAACCCCTGGAGGCCAAAATAGAAGCTGTTCGTGATTGGCCTAGACCCAACACCAAGAAAAAAGTCAAATCATTTCTTGGGTTGGTGGGCTACTACAGAAAGTTCATCCCGAGGTTTAGCGAGATTGCGGCTCCGCTGACCGATCTGACGAGGAAGAAGGCTGATGACCGCATCCCGTGGACCAGCGACTGTGAGGCGGCGTTCCAGAGGTTGAAGGAGGCGTTAATCAACTATCCTGTCCTGCGTGCTCCAGACTTCGACCGGGAGTTTATCATCTACACCGATGCGTCTAACAGCGGGGTAGGAGCAGTTCTGTGCCAAGAGGATGAGAATGGTGACCAGCATCCAGTGTCCTACCTGAGTAGGAAACTTCAAAAAGGTGAGAGACATTTGGCAACCGTGGAGAAGGAGTGTTTGGCCATAGTCTACGCGATCCAGAAGGCCAAGCCTTACATCTGGGGAAGACATTTTACTCTGTGTACTGACCATTCACCATTGCAATGGTTAAAGACAATGAAAACCCACAATAGCAAACTTATGAGGTGGGCTTTGAACTTACAGGACTATGACTTTGAAGTGAAGGTGGTCAGAGGGTCAGTGAACTGTGTTGCTGACGCCTTATCAAGAAGACCTGAAGACTGAAGACGGCGAAAGAACATGGACTATATGTATATAATGAAAACAAAAAGTTAAAATGTACCTGGTTTTGAATTTGGTTGGTATTAATAAAGGTAAATTGATGTACTGTATATGGTAAAATGTTTAAATGCATATTTGCTATGGTTAACTTGGAGTGTAAGTATGTGTAAGTATTATATGGTATGTATAAATGTTGTTGTGTATTTTATGCAGGTTGTTTTTTTGGTGAAAAGCACTTTTAGCTTTCCCCCTACAAAACAACTTTTAAAGAGGGGAGGTGTTACATAACAGCACTGATGTTACCTGTCTGTCATGGGTTTGGAGGGAAAGTTCCATCCTATGGGGAGTGGAAGGCGGGACATCAGGAGGAGGGGCTGTACTGTATAAATATGTGATGCCTGTGTGGTGAAGACACACACTGGGAGATGCTGAGACAGACTGTGAGACACTGGGTTGGGACGAAGCAGCAGCTGGGGAGAAGAAGCTGTTGTGGGAGTCTGGGTGTCTGACAGGGTACTACTGTGTGTCAGAGTACCAGCCTGAAAGGTTCAGGGGTCTGTTGGTTAGCCAGAACTGATGGGTTCAGGGTCTGTGCTTTAAGTTAAAGGTTCTAGGTGAACCAAACTGTATGCTTGTGTGTGTGAGAATAAGCCACGTTACTTTATTTTATTCACCTGATTGTTTTATTTACCCTGTTTGTATTTAAAATAAACCTTATTCTTTTATTGTTTAAAAATCCATCCCTGGTCTGTGTGACTTATTATAGGGAATGGTTGGTGGCAGCTTAGTAACTGTGTGATAGATCCCAGTAGGTCTGGGTTTGTCACAGCACCTGTTGCTAAGTTCTTCATATGGAAAACCTCAGTTGAAAATCCATCTTTAGACCATGATGTAACTTTTTGCTGATGTCAGATATTGCTATTATTATTATTATTATTTATTTGATTATTATTATTTATTTGATTTATATCCCGCTCATCTGATCAAATCGACCATTCTTAAGTTTGTGAGATGGTCTGTAATCGCCAGGAAAGTCAAAGCTGGTGGGGAGATTGATCTTTTTACCTATCTTCAGGGAATCTGTATGAGACATTCCCCTGAGTGTAAGAGATGTCACTGTGGTTTGAACAAACAAGCCTTAGTTCTCTCAGTCTGATTCTGAGACACCCTACCAGTGTGTCCCTGTGCAAATCACTTAGGTACTCAGATGTTCAGACTGTGTCACAAATGTTGGGCTCCTCCACGTTTGAGCAATTTGAGACATGCATTTAACACTCCTGTAAACATGGAATTGGTGGCTACACACTGGAGAGTCAAAACTAGCAGATGAATATTGGCTACTCCCCTGCTTAGACATTCTGGCTTCTTAGAAAATATTTTTAATGCCACCTTTTCTAAAGTTTTCTGAATTTCTCATATAAATGGTATTTTTGAAAAAGTTATGTCTCAAACACCATCCACTGAAATGCACAACTGAATTTTAATCTTGAGGGGAAGATAAAAAGAAATGTGAGGGGAGAGACAAAAAATAAACGGGGTAAATCCAGTTAGTGATATAGCTATCTTATGGCTCCATCAATTGTCCTCTAACCCCACCAATCCCACTAACTGCATCCCACCATCTTTCTGGGCCCTTGCTTCTTCAAGGACCCATGTTTTGAAAGAAAGGTGGCAAGGCTATTGTGCGAGTCTAAACCCTAGCCGTTTCTTGACATCATCTTCCAAACACCATCCAGAGGACACAAAGCTTCAATAGTGAAGTGAAATGTCCATATTTCCATGCATTGCTGAATTACTTTTGATACTGTCACAAGCTGGAATACCTTACGGGATGTAAGGCACATCTCCTTACAGAATCCAGTCTGGGGTTTGAGCAATAGAGCTCACAAGAGTATGCAGAATATAAATTATCTTTATATGCATAGCGAATCTCTCAAAATGCTTGTAGCAGAGGAATACTGTAATGTAGCATATATGCTAGGGTTTAGACATACTGCAGTAGAAACCATATATTTCTTATTGGACCATGTCTAAAACACCAATGTTCAAATAGAATATTTATGAGCCATTGTTTCCCCCTCTGATAAATGTTCCCATTTTGGATTATTTTATCCATTTTAAGCCAACTTGAAATGAAAATCTGACTCATTAACAATATTCCCTCACAGGGTTAGTGTAACAATTAAATACAACATAAAGTGCCCTTCACTACTCCAAAGAAATCAGGATAAATATGTAAATATCATTTAATAATATTTTTTCCTAATGAAAAAATCTGCTTTGTTTTCTTTGCATTAACTGACTTCAGGTCTCCAGTTTGATTGGTATCCTAAACTTTCAAAATGGAGTGGAGGAGATGGGGAGGGACACATACTTAGAACAACAGTATTTGAAATTATGCTACATGACAGTGAGGAAATACACTAAATTCATTATGTCCTATTGAATTACGTCGACTATAATAAGGAACATGTCTTAAAATGGGGATGTTTTGTGGCTTTGTTCTCACATCAGATGCAGTTACAGGAAAGGCATTTAGAATGAATAGAGTGTGAGTGACTGGAAAAGGTGCTGAGTAAGAACAATGCTTATTCCTATCCTTGAGTTAGGAAATGTAACAAGAAAAGAGAGACAAGAGAAGTTTGAAAGATGAATGCCACATGATGAGGCTATCATATTTAGAGCAATGGTTGTAGAGAGACCAATACTTAGTCTTTCCTCTATACACCACGGGAGAAAACTATGACCAATGACCACATCTAGAAAAAGGGGCCCGCCTAGAGCCTTTTTGGTTTGTCATACTGCATGTTTTTGTAATCTGTTAAGTCATGTTCTTAAATGCTCCTACAACACCCACAACATTGGGTGTGTGTTTTAATAAAATCTAAATATTTCCACCCCTAAACATCCTTTCCTTTGGGCAGGGTGTGGAAAGCTTATTCAACTTGTTTTTTAAACCCCCAAATCCAACTATACATGAGCACACATAGTGTTGCTTTCAGATATATCTGTAACTAAGTGAGCAATTGTTCAGATAAAGACAGGACATTGCTGAAACCAAGATGCTGTTTTTATCATTTGAGGGCGGGATAATTTTATTGGTGAATGGAATCGCCAAATTTCAGGAAAGGAAAGGAAAAGAAAAGAAAGTGCCCCCCCCCCAATCTTCTGGTCACATTTGATGCTCAAGCCTAAAATGTTTCTTTATGAAATGCAACCATCTAACCATCTAATTGTTTTAGAAAAAGTATGGACACTATGTACATACAACTCAAGTTCTGGTTAATTATAAGAATGTACAAGTAATGTTTGCTACTGGCCATTCTATAAAAGTATTTCTACCAGCATTGAGGCTGCCACTGAGCCTATTCCACTACTTTTTTGAATCAGGTGTAAATACTCTGCATTGTTCTTTTTCTATTTCATGCTGATTCACTAGTTAAATGCTTTGGGCTTCCCTACCCATATGGTATGTACAGCCAAAAGTCCTCCTTGGTCACTTATATAGTAACAGGTGAAGTCTAAGGCCTGAAAAACTCACCCACATGACTCTGCAGTCTCAGCCCTAACCAGTACTCGTTAATTGTTTCTCTGTCTCCTCCCATAGAACCAGTAGGCATGTTCTTCTGTTGGAGATTTCCCTTCCCTTCAGATCTCTACAAGCCCCTCTTTTTTGCAGCCTTCTTTGCATGCTCAAGAATTGAAATCCTGACAAATATTCCCTGGAGAGCATCAGTTATTTAGTTTCCTGGAACATAAAAGCAAGGAGACTATATGGTCCCCCCCCCCATATGCATTTTATGTTCAAACAAAATTATTAGAAAATTGAGATATGGCAATTAGATAGCCTTATGAAACCATGGCTTTAAAGGAAAGAATTGCTGATATATGCACTGACACACTATACTAAGCTTTTTCGAGCCTACGTGAAATGTTAGCCTCTAGAGAATTTGGGAGAACGTGCATTTGGCAGAAAAAAGTTTGGCTGCAGAATTGAATACCATAGTTCTGATTCATAAATACATCCTTGCTGTCCACTATATTCTCCTTTTGCACAATGCTGTGTATTTCTAACGTTGTTGTGACACATGTGAAACACTTTATGAAGGATACATTCTCAGTTTTTTTGTTGTTTTGTTTTGTTTATTATTTTTCAGGATGTCTGTCCTGAAACACAGCTGTGAAAAAGGTATTAGACAGAAAAATTTGGGCTGGGTTTAATATTAGTTGAGCTTTAATTTAAAGAAGGAAGTTGTCCTGTGGAGAAACAGCTACTTTCACATCTCAACGATAGCACTAGTTATGTGCTAGCACTCACAAGAATAAGGGCCCACATGAGGGATACTGTGCAGCACCTAGCTTATTTAACTGGGCTGATCCAGGTTCTGTGCCTTTCCTTCAAGAATTAACTAGAATCTGGAACTCTACATTCCCTTCCCATTTGCTTTCAGCCATTCTTATCGGTATTCCCTATATATACAAGAAAAAGAAGGTGAAAGAACAGATAAGTGGGATGGTTAAAATATTTTATTCTTAAGCTTTGAAGACTCTGAATGGAATCTTCAGACGTGAATTAAGTCCTCCCCCCCCCCACATCCTTAAGGAAGGAAGAATGAACAGCATTAAAGAAAAAGATTGCTTGTCTTGTTATATGGCTTAGGGTGGGGGGAAATGGTTACATAATTCTTTGTAACGCAAGGAAGATCTTCACGTAATTATAAGCGTACGAGAGGAAAAGCCTTTGGGAAAAGGCAAACCCTTACTCTGGTCAGGCAGGTGAATCCAATAGAAATCTGCTTGGTCTATCCTGAGGGAGAGTTACTGTTCATCTTAAAAATGAAGAGCTCCACTATTTGCTGGAGCGAAGGCCTCACAGTGCTGCAGGTGAACTTCTCTGCTTCTCATCAGTCAGACATGGATCCCTTTCCCCTGACAAGGTGTGGATTTATGGGATGAGAGCAAAATAATTCTCTCTTAGCTGCTGACTATGATGTGGTTCAGTGCTTCTTGGGCCGCTTTACTAACTCAAGAGCAGCCAGAAAGCTCACAAAGGAACCTTTCCAATAAATGGTGGGAGAAGGGAAGGTGGGTGTTGTTGTTTTTTTAATGTTTTGAAAAAAGTTAGACAAATTATTCCCACCAAATGCTCATCTGTTGTGGGAATTATAAAAGAAGATACAACACCCGTGATGTATGGAAAGAGAGGAAAACCTCTGTTTGACAAATTGTATCCTTTAGTGCTAGAATGACAGAACCGTTCACCATAGTATTTAAACATGATGACAGATTAGATACTTAACTAAATACATCTATCTCACAATGCAGTTGGACCAATGCATACCTATTCAGAAGTAAAAGCCAATGAGCTCTTGTGGATTCCAATATACGTAGGGTAGGTTTCATCGTTTAAAATTATTTTTCCTAAAATGACTACACCAGTTTAACAAAAATATACGCATCTTGACAATTTGAACCATGACAAAGAGAACAACCTGGTCCTGCCAGAGCTATTACCGTCTATTATGTAAATCCATATTTACTGAGAGTGTTTAAACTGTAGATTATTGATTCTATGGACTATAATGAATTCTTTGGAGTGGTTGTGATCCATCATATAACATACATGCTGTGCAAAATGTTTTGATTTTTTTTTTTAAAGTGCTATTCATGCAAATGTGCAGTTAGGGTCAAATGGCTCCAAAGATTTGCTATTTTGATAGTCACAATTTTTATACTGTGAATGGGGACTATCAAAATAGCAAACCTTTTGATCCATTTGGGGTTCTGACATCTATTGGTAGTACAGAGTAATTTATGCAGCAGTCAAACAGATTTTTATCAGAATGTTCTTGTGGCACAGAAGGACCTTAGATTGAAAAAACAAAAAACAAATAGACTATACTAGAACCTAGAACAATATACTGGGGGAGGGGGAGTTACCAGACTCAGAGCTTGGGAAAATTCCTTTTTGGACTTAAACACTCAGAATCCCATCCAACACAACCACTGGGGCTATGGAAGCTGTAGGATTTTAAGAATCATCGTCCAAAAAGTAACATTTTCAAGTTCTGATTGATCTACAGATGTGTGTCCCTGATTAAAGGGAAACATAATGTTCTATAGGGTAGTGTGTACAGCCGTGGTATTAAACATGTTTGTTCCCACATTACATAGCTATCCACATTTTTTGCCATGCTGTGGCTTTATCACTACCTGTGAAAGTAATTCTTTGTCTCTAACCACACTCAGATTGTGAAATATGTGAGTATACTACCAGTGATCTTCTGTGCCATGTATTATCACTGTGTGTTACATAACTGTGTGAGGATCAAGGCAAGGAATTCTGCTCATGCATACTGAGAAAATTCAGCTTGGAAACGATGTAAGGTCATATCACATGTGGATCTTCTTTGTTCTAAAACGGTTGGAAGGACAGAATGATGGTGGGCTAGTTTTCACAACCAAGTATGGTAAACACCTGATAACCTTTCAAAGGTAAATGGTAAACTACAGAACTCCATATTATTCACTTTGAAAAGACACCTTCTTAGTACACATTTGATTCAAATTCTTTCCAGAAGACCAAAGGAAAAAAAGCTGCAAAATGAAATTATATTTTGTAAGGCAGCTGTTTAAGGCCAAAACATTACTTCTCAGAGTGTCTTTCCCATTGAACGCCAGCCTGTGCCATCCAATCCCGGCAGGCCTTGCTCTTACAGGTAGAGAGGCTAAAAAGATTTCCATAAGAAATTGAGCCTCCTTAGTTGTGGCACCACCCTTGTGGCATCAATCGTCTCCCATTAGATCTCCACCAGTTCTCCTTCCTCCAAACTTCCAAGAGGATATTAAAGGCCATGCTTTTCAAATAGGTTTTTAAGGACATTCTTCCCTGAGCTTTTGTGTATTTGAGTTGCCTGGTCCCACCACCACTCGAGTTTTGATAGGCCTTGATTTCTGGTTACTTTTAATTTGCATTACTTAATGTTGATTGCTTGCATTGGGTTTGTTGAGATATGTTCCTTTTTATTATCAACTGCTCAGAGTAGTGCTTGTCACTATGTCAGGCAGTACACAAGTACTTGAAATAAGCAAACAAACAAATCCTTAATTCTCATCAACACTGTATGCCAGTGTAAGGAAAGATTAACCATGCCCTCATCAAGATAACTACAGTATCAGGCTGTCGTCTGCCTGCTCACTTGGAAGTTTCATTCTTTTGTGGATAAACGTTTGCTTGAAAATAGCAGTGGGCAAAATGCAGCAGCCCAGATACTGTTGGACTTCATCTTCTAGCATTCCTAAAGTGGGTGGGGCTCGTAGAAGCTGCAGTCCAAGAATATCTGTAGAGCCTTGTGACTCAGTGGTTAAACTGCAGTAGTACAGTCAAAAACTGCTCACCACCTGCATTCAGTCCTAGCAGAGTCAGGTAGCTGGTTTCTATCCTTCCAAAGTCAATAAATTGAACACCCAGCTCACTGGGAGGGCAATGTGTAGCCTGAATAATAAAATTCTAAACCACCCAGAGAGTGGTTTAAGCACTATGGGGTGGTATATAAGCAGCATGCTTTGCTTTGCTTTTACTTTGCCCACCCCTATATCTAAAAGGACTGAGTCTGATACTGTGGAAAGAGTTAAGCTGTCACTCTTTTGTTCCATTCAGATATCAAATTACTTTGCAGCATCAGTGATACCAATTATGTCAATCTGAGGAGTATGGTCTCTGGGTGTCTGTGAATTTCGTTGTATGGGTATACTGTGTATATACTTACAATGACAATAAATTATTATTATTATTATTATGGAGCATTATATCTAGATCAGCATTGTTTGTAGTTAAGTGACACGTTTTAAAAATATTAAATACTTTAATGCAGAACATTCAGGTTTATGTGGCAGAATACAGAGAGAGTTAAACTCAGAGAAATCTGAACTGAAATCTTCTCTAAGTGTGATCTTCTTGGATGATATCTATTTGGAAACTCACCTCAAAGGTCTGAAGTAGTACATTCTTATAAAATAAATTAAATATATTTACAGAACCTACTCTGAACTTTAAGGACAGGGCAAAAAGAACATTAAATCAATACATATATCCTTCACATTTCTAGTATTTGGTTAGATTTCTTCACTAGAAAACCACATATGACCAGCTGCTTAAAAAGCATCTAGTTACCCTGCATTCATGGATGACTGAATAACTCACTATTTCTTTTCCATGGCAGAAATGGAACATATGAAAACAACTGATATTTATTCATACACTGTTACCTAAAACTTCTTATAAATGAGAGGTATAGTTCATATTGTGGCATATGTAAGGTAATATTTAATACCTTACTTGATCAGGTTTACTTTAAAGAAGTGTGGGAGATTCCGCCTCGATATTGAAAGAGTAAGAAGATTTCTATTATTTATGTCATTCAAGTTTTCTCAACTTTTACTTTAAAGACTTCATACAGCTGCTTTTGCTTGCCACTTCTCTAGTACTGTTGCAAATAACGTCTCAATAACCTATCTGTCAGACATTAGGTCAGGGATGACTAGAAGAGAAAAAGGCAGGAAAAATGATTTCATAAAATCAGATTGCAGCATTCCTCACAATTGGCTAAGGTGGGTTGGGCTCATAGGAGTTACAGTACCAGATGCTGGTAACACTAACTGTCTCGCTGCCATTTGAGATATTTTATATATATTTGTTTTCTAACAGTGGTGCAAAGTTTGTTAAATATGTCAAAGGGCCTGTGCACTATAAACCCAAGGAATAAAATCACTTTTTAAAGCCCATTATTTATTAGAATGCAGTTAAAAATGCTTTGACATAACTTGCGAATGTATTGCAATTTGCATAGCAGCTGTGGACCTTGTCCAGGACCTCAAACTATGAAATATTAAGCCACTGAACTATCAAAATGGTTCTGGTTCTGTTATGTGACAAGAGAGGTCTTGTCTCTGCTGAAAGTTTTACAGTAAGATAACTCTTGGAAACAAAACCCTGAATAAACAAGGGGGGGGAGGGAAATATGTCATTGCACAGCCATTTTGTCTATCACTTTCCTCAAAGAGTTTACACAACATTAAACATATACAACAAGGTGTACACTTAAAAAATATTTCTAAACGTTATACTGCAAAAGACATAACAAAGTTGTCCTTTTATAATATTTAATACATTTCCAAAAGCCATAACAACGTTCCAGTATTTGTTTAGCAGTTTTACAGCTGCTGGCATTTTATCCCATTCCACCCAAAAGATTAATAGCTCTATTTCTGAGTCATTTTTCATAAACACATTTAGCTCCCAATTTAGTTTCGACATATTTTAAGTTTCAGGTTAGCAGAACAAGTTAAGCTCCTTGGGAGCTCTCTATCCCCTTCCTTCTGCTCTTTACTTTTAACCCTACCTTCTTCATAAGGAGTCATCTCTTGTATCTGAAGGGAATGCTATTTGGCAAGGAAACTGTCATATCTCCATGGAAAAAAGATTCTGGAAATCCATTCTTTTCATAACAGAAAGTCGTTTTCTAAAATCCTCTTTTAAATGACTGGTGATTTCCC
>NC_135783.1:219504471-219506971 GCF_051106095.1 Pogona vitticeps | reverse complement strand
GAACTTTGCCCAAGTTCATCCCCAATCTAGAACTATTTCTCCAGAGACAGTCTTCCTTATTTCTTATTTTCTTGGATCACTTTTGCACAAAACCAGTCATATATAAAGATAGAGGCAGTCAGCAAATACTTTATATTCTTTTTATTTTAATTTCACTATATTTTACAGGAGTATTTGAGTCACTTGCAGTCTTAATAATTATAAATTGCCTGTGTATGTGTCTGTGTTTTCGTTATAGGGTCTCAGCACATTCCAACAGCGGTGGATAATTTACAAACTTTCACTTTTTTGCCACTTCAGTGGTTTGAGCAGCACATTCCAGTTGCAAATCTATTCAAGCTGGGTGATGTACATACTTATAACAACTCCACTGTCACTGATAGGTCTCTTTTCAGACACCAGAACTGCTTATCAGACAGCCTGACTGTTCAAAAGCTGCCTATCTTTGGCATTTGGCTGGGAAAGTTGTGGAAAACGAGAAGGTAGAGAGAGACCACTTCTTCTTATTCTTAAATTGCTTCTGCTGACTTCAAACAGTTGGAGAAGTCAGTGAATTCAAATACTGAATTCCCAGGACCAAAATCTAACTGTACCACCCCCAAGAGACAGAAATGCACACATTTACATACAAATAGATACACCATAATTATCCATTCCACCATAGTGAAGTTTGCTGATGACACATGACTTTTCATGGGATCAAATGGTAGCTATTGCTAAGTCCAGGTGGAAAATCACAGTGCATTACTGTGTCCCTATTGCTCAGCAAAACAGTGTAATAAAGCATAAACAATTACAATCACTTGCTTCTTGCATATTTTATGCATTTTACATATTTCCTTAAGTCCCACTTTTGTGTGTGTGTCTGAAATAAATCAACCACACAGATATTTGTTTGTGGAGAAGTTAAAAAAAATCATGGACCTATGGGGGGGATGTAATGATGTTAAAACACTCATACAACAACCAGTGTCCTCCCCCCAGTGGTGCTAAAATGGCATCAATTGTGCAATTAGCAAATAATAATATATTTTAAAGGCCATTCTTTCCTAATCCTGTTACCTGTCATTCACCAAGGACTTTCTTAAGCATTATATGTGATACAAACTGGGCACTCTTCCTGCTTTTTCTATGGGCTTTGGTTTAGTCATCAAGATTATCTGCTTGCTGACAGCACCATGATCTATGGCCCCGACCTTCAAGAACAACAACAGTTAAGTAGAGAACTCTGAAGGCAACTACAGATTTTATCCTTTCCCTGCTTGGAAGTATCTTATGAAGTATTGATAATGCATTATCTCTCAGAACAGAATAATATTGCACAAAATGATACTAAAAGATAATGTAAGGAAATCCTTTGGTTCAGTAAAAGTTATTATTCTGAAACTTACGCAGTCTGTGAACACTTATCAAAAGCTCTGAGCACAAAGTACAGAACCTACATTGCAATTAAGATACAGTGGAATGCAAAGGGTTTTGTATGAGATAAGAGCATTCATTTAAAAAAAAACAGTTGTACTCATCCTTGATGTAAACTAGTTGTAGAAATCACCTTTTCTTTGGGTCAATGCCTGGGATAAGATATGTGTTAATCTGTTGCATTTTTTAAAAATTATTATTATTTTTAGGGAATGGAAGTATACATCAGAATGGCTTCCAGCATGATTTTATTTGCATTTGTAAATTGTACCACACTGAGATAGAGCATTTCAGAGTTTCTAAATCTGAAAATAACTTTTCTAATGCATTCAGTATGGGACCTGAGGTCTTTAAAAGTAAGGGACACTAGTGTAGCTGAAAGTTGAAAATGTACCAACAGAATCATTACACAATCTTAGCATTGTCACAGGGCAAAAATGGGGAACAAAGAATATTCACTACCAAGAACTAATAATGTATATTATAATATTTTAAACATTTCAAAAAAGCTTGGAAATGCAAAAGGAAACTTTTTTTTCATTCCTACACTCCCTTAAATACAATTACAGAGTTTGGATAAACCATTTGTTAGTTGAATTCAAAGCATGTTTATAAACTGTTATGTACAAGATAATTATTGGAGGCAGAAATGGCTTAAACAATTCAGCTGTGATTTTCAATTGCTATCAAATTAATTCCTAACAAACAATTTAATAAAATTGGTCTATCTGATTCATTCATTTTAGCTCTTACAACATCACCTGTGAGGGAAAGACTTCAAGTACAACAATCAAGGACAAAGATGATCAAATTCAACTGCATTCCTCACCTAAACTCTTTCTCTGGTACGCAGTGTGGCACAGAATCTGCACCTCCAAGGAAATTTGCAATAGCTCTACTTTGTGACTCCCCTGAATCTTAGTGCTACTATCTGGGGCTTAAAATGTAATATTTTAAAACTTCTTTCCTTTGTGTATCACAGTCAGGATAAAACCATGAAGAAATCAACAGAGAGAGAACCCACAAAGGTGTATGTAAGGAAAAAGTGCCTTGCTAATAAACGTTCTGTACCGCCATACAC